>NC_139042.1:48367603-48637603 GCF_965140915.1 Aythya marila | reverse complement strand
ATTACAACTTGGGAAGTGACTGTGGCAATTCATTCTTACATTCTCTCAATTAACAACAATTTTCAGTCACTAGTGACCTTGGATTAGTTAAATCCATCAGCCTAACAGCACAAGGTATACCAAAGAAATAGAACATAATCATCTTTGCTATTTTAACATACGTTAAAATGTTTATGCCTTTTCTTGTATAGAAAGACTGTAACAGCAAATTGTATCAACAGTGAAAATAGTAACTCTGAAAACCTGAAAGGCTAATCTAATTTTCAAAAATGAAAATCAAAATAACATCTGTCTCCTCACAAGTCCTACGAGGAGCAGCTGAGGGAGCTGGGTTTGTTCAGCCTGGATAAAAGGAGGCTCAGGGGCGACCTTATCACTCTTTACAAGTATATTAAAGGAGGCTATAGTGAGATGGGGGTTGGTTTATTCTCCCACGTGCCTGGTGACAGGACGAGGGGGAATGGGATAAAGTTGTGCCAGGGGTGGTTTAGGTTGGATATTAGGAAGAATTTCTTTACTGAGAGGGTTGTGAGGCATTGGAACAGGCTGCCCAGGGAAGTGGTGGAGTCACCATCCCTGAAGGTCTTTAAAAGACGTTTAGATGTTGAACTTAGCAATATGGTTTAGTGGAGGACTTTCTAGTGTTAGGTCAGAGTTTGGACTCGATGATCTTGAGGTCTCTTCCACCTAGACAATTCTGTGATTCTGTGATTCCTTGTTGGGGATATCGGGGGGGGGGGGGGGGGGAGGGGCATCAGACATCACTGTTTTTCATATATGTGATTTCATAGGTATGAAATGCTATGGGAAAATTTCACTGAAAGTGATATAATATCATATAATGTCATATGACCCTCGTGCTTTTCCAACATTATGTTGTCCAAATATTATTTTTCTTTTGTTAATGTAAGATTCAATTATGCTATTTTTCCTTACTCTCTTGAGAAATTAATTCTATGAATTCACTCTATGAAACATTCATTTCAGTAGTATTACTTTTCTTATTAAAATTAAAATCCCTAAAAGTCTAATAAATCAAATAAATATGTTCAATACTTTATTTTCAATGTTTCTTTTTCTTTCTGTTGTACTTTTCTAAAAACAGGTGTCTATTTTCTTTGCTTTTTGTTAGGCAACTGGAGATATCTTAAACAACAACAACAGCAACAAACAAACATACAAAACCCCTCAACTTTCAGAAATTTTTGAGGACTACTCTCTAAAAATAACTGATTTAAAAGCCTAAGATTGGCTAACTAAACACTGTAAAATTAAAATATTAGATCTCTTACAATGTTACCCTAAGCCATTATTAACAATGATCTGTTTTGATAGTTTTAAAGTCAGATGTCACTTTGTCATCTTGCACAATCTGTTAGTCTGTAACCATGAAATAAATTGTATAGTCTGTTATACAGATTAAAACAAAAACGTTATTGGTAATAAATTCCCAAGAGAAAGTGCAGTTATTCTATGGTGTGATTGTCTTTGATCAGCTAAATGCCATATTTGCAAGATACTAAGTGTTACAAAAAATATTTCCATGTTTTTCAGAATGCTTGCCTGGTAAAGATAAGTAAGATAAAGATAAGTAAAAATAAAATAGAGTTCATATACATCTCACTCATTATTTTCAAAGTTTCATTTTCAATTGACCTTTTGCTGATTCATAATAAGGCATTTAGAACTGTTTTAATTGTTCAAAAATAAATAAATGAACGTGTGTGCAAACTAATGATAATTTTCATGAGACACATTAGATAATGCTTAAAAGCAGGAGATGATTTACATACCTGATTCAAAAGATCTGATGATGTATAATAACATTAGTATTACTGTGTCTCTACTGGTTTTGCTACAGTTATTACTAATACACATTTGCATCTGAAAAGAGAATTGTACTCCCTATTCCCTTTGGAAGGAAAAATAAATAAATTAAATTAATTTTACATTTATGTTTTTCGTTGGACAGTTACAGGTACAGTTCAAAAGAATTTTGTATAAACATTTCATGCAGAAATATATAATCATTGTTTTCTATTATTAAGCAGATGATTAATTTCAGACTTCAGCTATTTGGTACAAGTATTTTGATTAGAGAAATTAACAGCAAGATAATTCCTTTCTTTGTTAAAATCAAAATATTTTCTACCTCCATTAGCAGAGAAGAGAGAGAATGAAAGTCCTTTACTCTCAAGGGAAATGTGTCTGTCTTCAACAGGAGTAAAATTGGCTGAATATCAGTCAATAATTTTATTTTTGTTTTGCTTTCTAAACTTTGAACGGAGAAAATATGATCCAAAATCAAACAGATATTTACTGTTTATATTAGCACATGGTACAATGTTGTGACTCTCTTGAAAATTATTCACCTTTCACACTTTTCCAAAGGCTGAAATTTTGTCTACACAAAAGGGTTTGGCTTGCTTTATTCTGACTAAAATGACCAAAGTTTAAACAAACTAATTCTTACTATGGATTTAGCATTTGGATACTGTAGATTTTAGAAGCCTACTTCACAGAGAATTATGTAAAAATAATAATAATAATAATTTAAAAAAGCAGACTAATATTTGTATGAGAAAATCACTACACATTTCTCTTAGCAGTACTCCAGTTATGATCTATTCTGATTGCATTTTCCATAGGTTAACTGATATGTTTACATTCCTTCCCATATGCTGAGTACACTGTAAATTCTCTGCTAAAATGCTGTCAGGAAGTATGAATTAAGCCATTTGTCATTGCATGCTTGTAAAACAAAATTATTTTGACATTAGAATACATACAGAAAACTATGCAAAAGAACAACTAAAGATGTTACAGTCCTATATTTAACAACGTTGAATGAGGAAAAGATTAGAAAAAGCCAGGGCCAAAAATCTAAAATGACACCATGTTTAAACTATCCATTCAGATTTTGTGAACAGTGAAATTAGAGAGCATCCACATTATCCTTTTCTTTTTCTTATTTGTCTTTTGCTCGGGCAATCCCACCAGGAAATTACTTCTCTCTGTGTACAGAAGGCAGTAATTTTTTCCTTAACCCTTCCTTTCCAACACAATGAAAAGCCTTAACGAGCATAAAGAAAGCCTTCTAATACGTTATAAATTATACTGACTAGAGAACTGTTAAAACTGGGTACAATCTGAATATGTTTCACTCTTTGATCAACATGCAGTTGATCAAAGCAATTGCAGTTTTCAATGCATTTTATGAGATTCCGTGATAGCATTATTATATTCTGTGACAGAAGCGTTACAAAAATGGTGGATAGGAAAAGGAAGAATGAAAGCAGAAGTGTAAGAACAAAAATTTTTTTCTTAAATGTAAGGTACTAAAAGGTGTTGTTTGTTTGTTTGTTTTTAGTATAATTACTGTTTTTTTTTTTTGTTTTGGCGAGGAAACAGCTTAACATGCATTTCACTTAAGATTACATCAATCAATCTTCCAGTTCAGAAATCTGAAAGAAAGAAAAACTAATGTAGAAGAATGGGTTTAGACTTTTCAGAGATGCAAAACTAGGCAGGTGAAGTATGTAATGGACTTTTCTGAGACTGGAAGAAAAATAAATAAATAAATAAATAAGGTTGGAAGAGACCTCTGGAGTTCATGTATTCTAACAAAAACTGAGATGTTTTACCAGAGCTTCACAATGAACTGAAGCTAAAGAATATGTGAATGTATTGGATTTACATGTGTGACAATTAAAGTTGTGTTTTTGCAGTGGATAACTCCACTAACCTTGCATATTTGAAAGTTATCGTTCAGGCATAACAGTGGGGGGTATGTTAAGCAGATAAGTGGTGGGAGGAAGATGGGAGAAACCTATCCAAGTGGGGCCCTAGGTTAAGGAGGCTACACCCACCACAGGCACCCTGCTACTCCTGTCAGGAATACCAACCCATGTTGCAATACTTACCACCCCATGTTGAAGGATTCTGGTGTAGTCAGCCAGGGGGCCAGACAAACATAGGACACATTGGAGAAGAGTGTTTGGTGTTAGTTACATCTCTTGTGTAACACTTGTAAATGGATCATTAATTAAGCTTTTCTGTATTGGTAGAGAATGCAACTATTATTTCATTTGTAGCTAAGTAATAATTACTGTATTTTGATTTGAATATCTGACTCCACTTAAAAGTATCGAGAGCTCTTTTTTCCCCATGACAAGACATATATAAAGTGTCACAATATTCTTATAGTGAAATCCTGTATGTTGAATGAAAATAATAAATAAAATGTAAACACATTTTAAGTACTTTATGTATAACAGAGTCTGCTGTATTTTATTCAAGAAGTTCTGCATGAGGACAGGGTGATAAAACAGACAGAAAGAAAGAGAAACTAATCTAATCAAACAGCTGTTTTTATTATTATTTGTATGAAAAGGAGAGTAGAAGAAGAGAAGCATACTAAAAGTATTAAGGGTTTTGGATAAGACAATTTGGCAAGCTTTCATTTCTACTTATTAACTTGCCCTCCCATGAGCCAAGATCCACAACCTTCTTAAACTTTGAAGGTTGCAAATATTTTTAACTGGACTGGTTATTGACAGCAGATCACTACAGACACTTTCTGTTATTTAATAAAATGGAATAGTGAAACAGCCAAAGTGTTCAGCTGAAGACCAAATAATAATGACAAGGGAAACAAAATCATTCTGTAGAATTTCAAAAGCTTGAAACTGCCTGTAGCTTCTGAGTTGATCAAACAAAACAGAAATAAATTGGACTTAGGGGGGGAAATAAAAATAAAAGCCTGGAACATAATGAAAGGGGCTTTGTCTTGGTTTTGTTTTGTTTTCTTTTAATCTTAGCATTACCATAAAAATGTAGATGCTCTGAGCAAAAGTCTATATTCTCTACTTATCTTTGCTATATATTCGTCTGGCTTGTACTGAGGCTGCAAAGTGAAACATGAAGAAATCCTGATGTGTGGATGTTATGATTTCAACAACAACAAAAAGGTAAAAGAAAATAAACATTTGTTCAGCAGTTTACATCATTCCTTCAAATCTTATTATGAATACAAGATGACAAAAGAGATTTAAGCATTTTAGCACCTTTAGTAACAAATCCTTTATTCATAAATACATTGAAATAAAATAGATAAAATAGATAACTTTGAATAGCTTTGCAGCATCTGTTGGAAGAGTTTAGTGTGAATAATACTGTTACAAATTAAGATGTTTATATCAGAACAAAAATTGTTTGTGTGCATTCTGTATTTTTAGTGTTGTTTTCAGAATTAGTGATGATGGTAGTGTTATCTATTAAAGATCATAAAGCTACTGAAACAAAGTTTAAAAAAAAAAAGTGTATTATAGAATTTGTTGTTGAGTTCATGCAACTCCACTGTCCTGACATATCTGCATATTTGAAAACTGAAGCCCTATTTTTTTCTTAATTTATGTTATATTTATCATTTGGAATAATATGGTACCATTAGGAAGAAATTATAAATCTGTTCAAACTCAGCAAGTTTCTGTATCACACTTTGATGCCATGAAAGACCATTTTTAGGTTATGTTCTCATTTTAGAAAAGATTAAATTTATCATCCTCATGATTTCTTTATTCTAATTTTTCCCCTGACTGCACATCCATAAAAATTCAAAATAGTAAAAAAAAAAAAAAGCTACAAAGAAAAAGCTTCTATATGATCCACATTCAACAAAGCCTTTAAATTCATTCCTAAAGTTTTGCCATTCTTATTTAGCATAGAAATTAAGTTAATGCAATTTCAGAAAGTGTTTGATTTATTGGATGAATCAGAGTCTTTTAGCAGTATTTAGATTTCATTTCTAAGGTCTTAACTCTGACAAAAATTCAAGGTCATTTGTATATGATTAACATACTTCTCTGGATTCTCAACTCAGTATTACAATTGAATGAAGACTTGGCGACCTCCTGGGATCTTAGAGAGGATTTCATAGAGTCCTAGGAGATAATCACTTAATTCTGTCACAGAGGAAATACAAGGAAATGACTTCTGTGACTAAAACCTTGAAAAATTACTCTTATTCAGCAACCTTGAATTTATTTGATCAAACAGAAGACTCATGTTTATTACAGAGGTCCTTCATCCAAAGGTTTCCAGTGTCTTCAGAAACCAAATTATTTGCAAATTTTACTTTTGACTGAGCAAATTAACCTTTGAAAGAATTGACTGTCTTTAAGTTACAGATTCAGCTGAGTAATATTCATGCACAGAGGTGTTCAGACAAAAGAGACAATGCTCATTTGCGAGACTCCTCAGAAAGGAACTTTAGTGCCTTGTGTGCAAGGGATTAGTACTGAGCAAGGGTGGCCAACATTGTGAGTGTGGTGATGGGGATCCAGAGCAGGATTTAGAATAACCTTGTTCTGCCCCAGCTCTACAACAGCAGAGACCACCCGGATAGGGTCACACCAACCCTACCATACCACATTTATACCACCTTTGTCCAGGTAGCAGCAGCCACCAAAGCCTGTTCTTTTCAGTATTTGGGTATTTGCATCAGACTCTGGCCTGAGGCTCTCTTGAAAAGTTGTACCATTGGTATTGCAGTTCTTTCTGCTTTCATATATTGTCACTTCTACGTATTTATTTCACCTGGGACCTTAAATTGGATGATAATTAAAGTAAACACTTCTAAAAAAATCCAAGGTTTGAATTTTGTAAACTAGGCTTTAATAAAATATTAACTAGAAGTAGAAAACATAGTAGCTGTGCTTAAAATAAAATACAAAAACTAAAATTGTGTAAATTATTTATTTTTTCCTTTTTTTTTTGCTACCTCACAAGATAGATGATTTCCTCCTCACTTGTTTTGCAGTCAGAACTTTCAAGAAGCTTTCTGATTGTCTGCAATGCCTAAACACTCTCCTCTGGTTCATTGAAAACAAAAAACAAACAAACAAACAAACAAAACCCCACTATTTTTTTCACTACATCTCAGTTTATTTCTTCTTTTTACCTGTAGTCATGTCAATGTTTCCCCGCTAACAGTATTTCTCACTATCCACCCTACCTGTGCCTCAGAAGTTTCTTTCTCATCAAGGATTCAGTGTTGCTTTTTTTTTTTTTTTTTTTTTTCTACTCTAGAGATATACTACTTATTTAGAGCACAACAGCCAAGAAGTCAGCAAATAGGCAGTCTTCTTGCTTGTACCATTTAAGCAAAGCAGCTCTCTCTCTCTCTCTCTCTCCATATATATTATATATGATATATTATATATATTATATATATTAATATATATATTATACGTTATATATATATATAAATTATATATATATTATAGATATATCTATATATTTTATATATAGATATATATAAAATTACAGGTGAACAAATGAATTGCAACCATTTTTTATTTAATCTATTCAACCTCCTTTATTTAAGTAAGATCTCCTAGTATTTGTAAAAAAAATATGCTATCCACTCCCAGAAGCAGTGAAATATAAACATTAGAAATTACTTTTCTCAGTAAATAGTCACTTCTCAATGTTAAATAATCTTTTACTTTTCAAAGTTAAATAATCAAGTTTTTTGTTTATTTGTTTTGTTTTTCTTCTGCATAGCTTTCTCACTGCTCTATTAGTTGATCAATTAATTCAACAGATTAATGATTGAGGCCATTTGGCTAAAATTAAAAAAAAAAAAAATGGGTATGTATTATCATTCAGATGACCTTTTTCTTGTCTCTGCCAAAAAGCCCAAGGTTTACATTTGTGATGCAGAGAAAGACAAGTTATGCAGGAAGTAATAAATATCTAACAAATTTAATTATTTAATTTTATTATTTAATTAATTAATTTTTAATTATTTTTACTTTCATGTAAAGAAAACCCTCTCTGTTTCATTATTCTTTGTGTCTTGTGAAAACATTCATATGATAATAAAAGTGACAGAATCTCAAATACAATGTTAATTTCAGTGAAATCTCAATCTCTTAAGGGAGCGCCTTGAGCTGTTCTGTCTTCAGGTTTGCACCAAGACATGCCAAACTCTTCAAGGGTTTAGTTTTTAGAAATCATAAGAAAATACAAAGTAATAAAAAGTAGCTCTTAAAACAGAAAATGAGGTATACTCATATGATTAAATATAAATGATTGATTATATATATATACATATATTCATGAACACACTATGTTGTGATGTAGATCCTTCTACTAATCTGTTCAGTACATCACCTTTAATAATTCAGATTGAAGAGACTCCATTCTTTCCATTAAACCACTATGGATTGGCTTTGGGTCTCATTGGTACTGTAGGCAAACTTCTGGACTTCTACTAATCTATGTCAGCTTTTCATTTTTTCTGTCCTTAACTCCTATCTGCCTCAGCTGCATTAACTGATTTGGTCAGTGGTGGTCTGCCTCCCCCAAAACATAAATACAAGAGAAAAAAGAAGAACAAGCAATTTTATACTTATTTTATACTTATCCTTTTCAATAAGAATAATACATAATAAATTATGTGTTGTGCATTGAAAACAAAATACAGTGAAGTAACTTTAAACTGCTAAGCTTTTTGCAATTATTCTGACCAGTCAATGCTGTACCTTAATGGCTGTACCTTGTCTAGGCTTAAATACATATATATTTCTGTAAAGGACATTTGGAAGAGAAAGAAGCTGAAAAGTAATAGAGGTGATTAAATTATTATTTAAGATATTTTTCAAATAATAGCAGAACAATAATATTAATGGAAAAATTAAATTAAAAAAATGTTTTCAATTATAAATATAATCCGTCATTAATATAAACTGGTTGTCATAAATGAGAAAACTGAAAGGACAGAGTGAAGAAAGAATTTGTGTTATATCCACTTAGCTGTTACACAACATTCAAATTTATATGAAAAGAAAATGCTTGCTACAATAGAGCTGTGGTAGTAACTGAAAAAAAAAAAAAATTGGGGTCAAAATTTCAATAGAATTAATAGTCATTTAAAAACATTAACAATATGAAGCTGAATTTGATCAATTGAAGAACTGACAGAAATATGCTTAACCATAAATGTGTGTGATTTAGCTCTGTGATTTAAGATATACAGGAAATCTTATTTTTAAATATATATATATATTAATATGACTTGCAAAAAAAAAGGAAGGGCAATAAGAAAACATTTCAATACTCCATATATCTCCATCAAGGAAATGTCAATAGTTATTTATATCCTGATTACAACAATAAATATTTGGTATGCAATTATACGTGCATTAAAAATGTTTTTCAAAGCAAGTTCTCAGAACACATATGTTCAGTCAGCAGATAGAATATTTTGGAGCAGCCACGTCACACAGTGTTACCAAGAAGGGCCTTCTGTGACACCATGAAGTATAATTATACTGATACGGTAAAATTTCCAATTCCAAAGAATTACAAAGTGGGCAGTTTGAAATCTGCATTAGAAGTAGAACTGTAGGAAAAGTAAACAGAACAAGGAGAGTAACTAAACAGCTGATTTGACCTCTACTGAAGGTAAGTATGTACAAAAAGTGACTACAACAAAACTGACGTTTTCAGTACTTCCATGACCAAAATCTCTTACATCTCAACCCAGGTTTTTCTCCAAAGAAAACCCGAGGCATTTATTTCTAGGATACTCTTCTGTTCTGACATTACATGCAAGACTTTCATTGATTTAATGAGACTAAGATTAGGATTTTACTTTCCATCACGCAACTATTCACATAGATTTGTTTTTTTAACAAATAATATTAATAAATATTATCTTTAATAAATATTATAGTAGGTAATACTGTGGTATGTACACTGTTGTGATCTACAATAAATTATTAGTAAATTATTAGTAAATTATTAGTAGTAAAAAATTATTAGTAAATCCAAATAAAATAGAATATAGGATACATATTTAATTATGTAAAAATAATACCCCTTTTGAACATGTTCTGAAAAAAAGTCAACCTTTTTTTTTTCTTTTTTAATTTTCCAGAGCTGAATATCAGTTACTACTTGAGATAAGCTTTTTAAAACTCTTCATAAGAATACTTTTCTTAGACATTGTGGAAGAGATATTTTTTATATCTACATGTCTAGAGGAGAAATTTTCTTTAATATTATCCCTTTGCAATTAAATATCCAGCCTGAAACAGGTTATCAGGCTCTCTGATGATGTTGTCTTCCTCAGTGGAAGATTCACTTCCAGAAGTAATTCAGTCTGCTGAGTTACACACAAACAACACAAAAAAGTCTTGCTTTGGGGAAGTGCCAGTCATCTTTCCACTGACTAAGGATGAACTTGAATGCTACTGATAACCATCTAATTTCTAAATGCCTTGAAGTAGGTGAGAGAAACTCAGCTTTAATGGTAGAGTTAAAAGTATTTTATTTTATTTTATTTTATTTTATTTTATTTTATTTTATTTTATTTTATTTTATTTTATTTTATTTTATTTTATTTTATTTTATTTTATTTTATTTTATTCAGTAAGCCCAGCATTTAATTTTATACTCTGTTTTTAATCAGATAATAAAAAATGTATTACGTGTACTTAAGGAGAACTTTAAAATAATATAAAAAGAAAACAAAATCATTCTACATGAGCTATAAATGTACAAGCAGTAAATGATCAGATCTTCAGTTAACATGATTGTCTCATCAACCTACTCAGTGTTATGAGTTATCATTATACATTATTTAGGAATCCAGATCCAGAAATACTTTTCTCTTTAACATGAAGTTTTACAGAGAGATGACAATAATAGTGACAGAAAAAAAACATGTCTCTTTTTACATTATTCCATTTGAGGTGCTAACTGAAAGTTATTTGCATGTGATTTCAAACCTTTTACAGTCTGTATTTCTACAGAAATGTTCAATAAAAGAGCTTTTTTTGTTGTTGTTGTTGAAGAACTAGTACTTTGGCGTCAGCACACCAACATAGAACAAAAAATAGTAATTAGTATATCCTTCCTGAGAAGAAGCTGAACCAAATAAGACCATACTCAACTTATCTTTCATTTCCCTTTCACTTGGTCTGTTTGAAGTAGAAACCCATCTAGAAGGCTGCATTTTCACATAAAGCAGGTGAGAAAAGAGTCATTTCAGCAGCAAAGATATTCTGGGAAAGGCCAAAATATGAGCTCTGTACACACAGCAGGAATTGAGTATCTTCTTATTGTACCCAAAGAAACGAACAGCTGGAATGAACAAAGAAATGAACGAAGCCAGGGGCAAGGTATCTTAATGGTCCCTCCTCATCAGACAGGTACATAACCTTTAATCTTAAAATTAAGTTAATTGGAGGTAATATGTGTCCTGAAATAATAATTGTCCTGAAATGGACACTTAAGTCTTTCATTGACAAAAGACAAAAATGAAAGAAATGTCACAGATTTGATAACTGGAAAGGAGAACTGATATAGTAAAAAAAAAAAAAAAAAAAAAAAAGGGCTTTATGGTGTGTCTTGGACAGGATAAAAATCCCCACAAACGTAAATAAAGTCATAAATATTTATAGCAAAACAAGTGAGTACTCAGGACATACAGAGTTGTTAACCCAATCCTTTCTTTTGTCAAGTTATTCAGGATTGAAATAAGGATTGGAAATTGACAGGAATTTTATTTACACTATATTACCTAATTTTCAATTGTGTAAAATGCAAAATAAATCCAGTGAAATTAATGCAAAGATTCACAGCTGTTTCTGAGATATTATGGCTTATACGGACATATATCTAGAATGTTATTCACCATCTGCTTGGAGATGTAAACTTTGAAAGTAACTATACAGAATATTACAATAGTTTAATTTAGTTTTGTTTTGCTTTGATTATTTTTTTTTCCAGAAAGTATGCTTTCTTCTTCCACTTAAATTAACATTATCTTTTTTTCACATTCTTCCTAGGGAAGAGCGTACAGTCCAAACATCATAAAAAAAGAGAAGCATAGCCAATGAGGAATTTTGATATTATGAAACATCGGTGTGTTTTTCAGTCCCAAAAGTCAGGTTTTTTTGTTTGTTTTCAGATGAAATATCTTTACAGTACAAGGTTTAGTCAGTATCTGCAATTTCATTTATATTGTTTTATTTATTAAATAATTTATATAAAAATATACAAATTGTTAAATTCTGACCTGTTACACTTATCCCTCTATTTACATTAAAGTTGTAAATTCACATACTTTAATTTATATGAAACTAAACGCTGAAATTTTCAAGCACAAGAGAATACAAAAACACACTAACAATGTACCTCACTAATATATTTAACAATAAATATTAACGGAAATTTATTTTCCTGAAAAGAGAAATTAAAATTTAACTTCCTTCTCATTTCTTCCTTCTGTGTGCTAAGAGATGTTAGAAATAGAATTTCTATTATATTATATATATATATATATATATATATATATAATTTTAGAAAATCAAGTGAGAAACAACATATATGCTATTGATTTATTACTTAAAGTGAAACTTCAATTTAGTTACCATGAATGGAATAGATTTTTGATATATTCCTCCCTTAGTAATAAGATCCTATGAGTTTTAATTCTAAGAGCCTCAGTATTGCAATACTTCATATTATTTGATATTATACACTATGCCGAGACATACATTATGTTTGATGTTACAATAATGAAAATTTGGCTTACTCTGGATATTTTTGAGACCATACACAGATGTGATAGTGATAGATAAATCTGAGGAGGAGTTTTTTTAGTGCTTAGAGTATTAAAAAATCATCTGCTCAATTTTGTCAAAATTTCAAGTTGATTTTATTTATTTATTTATTTGTTTGTTTTGTGAGCCAAGCCACTTTGTTCATCCTTAATAATTAGGTGATGAGATGAATAAGTCATCTTCGAAAAAATAAGAACAGATTGTTTACTGTTCTTTGGCATTAGGAACACTGCATGTTGTGCAAAGTCTGTTAGCATCTGCTTAAAAATATGAGCACGAGTGTGTAATGAATTGAAAGATGCTTGAACCAGTCCCTTTCAGTAATTAAAATGAGGCTTCGGAGAGTGGGAAGAGCCCTAGTTTTCATTTGACATGTACTTTGTCACATCATTGCATGTTGCAGTTTAGAAGGGAATCATTAAACTACATTTAGGAAACTATATTCTCCCTTATAACTTTCTCCTTTGAAGAATGAAACATCTGATTCTTTTTATAAAAACAAAAAATAAACATATTTAAACACTTTTATACATATATACATGTATATATATTGAAATAAGACATGATTATATTTTTTAGTTTAATGTCACTTGCATTGTAATAATAAAGGATAATTTAATAATATAGTAGAGAGTAGACGGAAGAGATTTTGGGGTATTTTGTTAATTATTTTTTCTAATTTTTTTCCACAGAATTTATCTTTCCTTTGAACTGTGTCTTTTTTTCTACAATTAATCCTTGTAGAGTAAATTCTGGTTTTATAGAATAATATATTGTTCTTTAGGACAATATGTTGATAGTATACTGTCATGGAAAGACTTATTATCCTTTAAGGTCCTCATCACAGAATTGAGGGTTTAATGTATTTCTAAGTGAAAAAGTTTTTTGTTACAAATTTATTCTGAATCGTACATGAATTTCTGGCTTGCTATATGTAGAAATATATTTTAACCAAAGATGGACCCACAAAACTGTTGCTATTGTCATTTCACAATGAAGACTTTAAAAAATCATTTAACCACTCTTTTCACATATAAAATTATAGGGACTATATTCACGTAGAAATAATATCTTCAAATTATATACCAGTTATACATTTCACAATGTTTAATTTTCACTATGTAACACTGAAAAGTTTTATGTATACGTTTTCCTAGCAGTTCTGCACACAATGGGGACTTACATACCAAACCCAAATTTCTATAACCACTCCACAGACATCTTAACTTATGTGATTTAATTACAAACCAAATTTTATTAATTTCTGTAATATGGTTTCCATTTTGGTTCAAATGGAATGTTTCTAGAGTGTCTCTCACACTGTCATCTGGCTTTCATTACATAATTACTTGTCAATTACTTCTTTCAGAAAAAGTACATCTAAATTTTTCATAGAATACAATGTAAATGAACAGCATAATCATGTATAGTCTTATATAATCACAGTACATAAAGAGGGCCTACAGGAAAGCTGGGGGGGACCTCTTTGACAGGGAATGTAATGATAGGAAAAATAACACCTTTAAACTAAAAATGAGTACATTTAGATTAGATACGTGGAAGAAATTCTTTACTCTGAGGGTGATGAAACACTGGAGCAGGTTGCCCAGAGAAGTTGTGGATGCCCCATACCTGGAAGTATTGAAGGCCAGGTTGCATGGGGCTTTGAGCAACCTAATCTAGTGGGAGGTGTCCCTGCCCATGGCATGGGGTTTGGAACCAGGTGATATTTGCCTTAACAGAAACCATACTATGATTATATAATATGTTTTTTTAATGTTGTTTTTATGCTATGAATAAAAATGTCTTTTGTTTGTTTGTTTGTTTGCTTATCTATGCAGTGATGTATCTTACTGATAGCTTGTGAAGAGACTGAGAGAAAGACTGATTGGCTGATCAAGTGATTATTGTTATGCATGATTATTCCTTTTGATGTTTTTCAATGGTCAAGTCAGTTTCTAAATCTTACATATGCTGTAGTCAATTAAATCAAAATAAATCTAAATTTAAACAAATCATCCATGTAAATCAGTGTTGATACGACTGCTTATCGATAAGTGTTGTGGTTTTTTTTCTCAAGTAATTAGATTAAATGATGTTAAAGACCTGTATTCTGTTTACTTTTCATGTCAAATTTATCTGAATTCACCAAAATACAAAAAAGCAGACTATTATACCCAGGGACAGATGTAAAGTCCTTCTAGAAAATTTTGATTTCATCAGACTTCAGCAGATAATTTAGGCTGATTTTACTAATTCATTAATATTTCACTTTATAAAAGTTGTTTTTGTTGTTGTTATTGTTGTTTTAATGTCCTTATTTAAAACAAGAAAGAGGACACAAGAAAATAATGTATATATTATATTCAGTGTTAAGACTACTTTAGTTACTTTATTTTAACAGTTGCATCTCTAAAATAATATTTAAAATTTTAATTTAATGTTGTAGACAACCTCTATGTACTGAAAGTTAGTGACAAGAAGTAAAACTTGAAAGAGTAAACAAAGTATGTGTTCTTTGTTTTAAATAACAAAGTTTTTTGGAAAACTGTGTTTTTCTTGGTTTCTCTTTATCCAGGCTTTTCATTTTAATTTATATTAGTTTGGTAATTTCATTAAGCCATTGTCTCTACGTGTTTTATTTCTTACTTCTCTGTGGTAATAAACTATTGCATAATTGAAATTATATCAGCATGGCAACAGGAGCCTCAGTTAAAAGCACAGGAGATAAATTACTCCCACTAAAACAGCAAAGAAGTACAAAATAGAAGATAAATAAAATATCTTCTGAATAAATAGAATGAAGGGTATGAAATTTGCTTTTGTACTGTAATGGTTTACTTTAGAGAGTCTTCATTGTCCAAAAGGAAGGTTTTAGCGCAAAGACACACTGATACATAAACCTCCAAGTAGAAGACTTTTTTTGAAATGGCTGTTCTACTCAATCATGAATATAAATTCCAGCCAGATTTTTATGGATAATGAAAGGAATCAGATCATTCATGATAGACAATGGTCCACTGATATTTAGTTGACATTATCAATAGTCACAACATATTCAGTTCTCTGACATGATTTTTTAGATTGGAATTTTAACAGCATTTTGATTGAAAATCTACTTACATAAAACTGTATCACTGCTTATATTAAATATTTGAACTCTACAAATGATTATTTGCAGTTTTGGACTGAACCCTATAAAGTTATAACTTATTCCAATATATTCTAAATATATTTATATTTATTAACATAAATTCTGTACACTTAGGTGTTGCTTAAGCATTAAATCTCTAAATAGATAAAGTCATGAGGGGACTGGCAAGCCTAGTCTTTTTCATCTTCAAAAAGGAACAAAACTTAAAATATTGAATGCAAAACAATGGGGAAGACGTACTCTACTGTATTGCAACATAATGTCACTGACAAAGATGTTAAATATCAATGGTCCCAGTACTGACCCCAGAAGAACACCACTCATTACTGATCCCCACTTGGACATCAAGCCACTGACCACAACTTTTTGAGTACAACCTTCTAGCCAATTCCTTACCCACCAAGTGGTCTATCCAATAAATTCATGTCTCTCCAACTTAGAGACAAGGATATCTGGGGGACAGCTTTGCACAAGTCCAGGTAGATGATATCTGTTGCCTTTCCCCTACCCACCAATGCTGTAACCCTAACATAGAAGGCCATCAGATTTGTCAGGCACAATGGATCTGTCCTTAGTGAAGCCATGTTACCAGTCACCTCCTTATTTTTATGTGCCTTAGCATAGTTTCCAGAAGGATCTGCTCCATGATCTTGCAGGCACAGAGGTGAAACTGACTGGTCTGTAGTTCCTTAGGTCTTTTTTCCCCCCTTTTTTAAAAATTGAGTTTATGTTTCCCCTCTTCTGGTCAGCGGGAACTCCACTGGACTGCCACGACTTCTCAAATATGATAGTGGCTTATCACCTACATCCATCAGTTCCCTCAGGACCTATGGATGTAACTCATCAGGTCCCATGGACTTGTGCAGCTTTAGGTTGTTTAGGTGGTCTTGGACCTATACCGGGTAGTTCGTCATTCTCCCAGTCCCTGCTTTTGCCTTCTAGGGCTTGGGCTATATAAGAGTTCTTGCTAGTGAAGACTGAAGCAAAAAAGTCATTGAGCACCTCAGCCTTCTCCGTATCCCAGGTAACCAGGTGTTGCAAGTTTACTTTGAATATTTGCAATATTTAACGTTTTTATTTTTATAATTTTGTATTGTTATATATTAATATAAATACAGAATGGAAAATATTGCATTTGTATACAAAGCCATTTCATCGTTTTCTGCAACAGGGTATTAAAGGTATTAAAGGATAGTTGTATCACAAATATTTATGTAGGACATAGAATATTTGTTTATTGGAACAAAGCAGATAAAGCTTTCATGATTTGAGGTCATATCTGCATATTATTTAATATAAATTTAATTAAATATAAATCAATTATATTTATAATTAATTTAATCAACGTGATTATATATATATAATATATATATATTTATAATTGATTTAATCAACATGACAGTGACTGCCATTATAACATTCTTTCAAAAAGCAGAGAGATAGTGCCTATATGAGGCTTTATGTTTTCAGGGCAAACTAGAGCAATGTCTGCATAATTCAGTAAATAAAGCAATAATTTCTAAAAAAATAACTTTAATTTGGAAATAAATAAATAAATAAATTGATGAACCCAATAACCACCAATGGGTTGTTAAACTTATGATTACAAGAAGCTATCTGATAATACAAGGAAATCCATGCTAATTTCTAAGACTAAAATTGTTTTTGCTTCTAAGAAAACAAAAATATTCTGCGAGCTGAGGAGCTGGATTATTTACAAAATATCAGTAAAAATTTAATAAGATTTCTTAGTATTTAAGGAGTGCATTTCATATAATGAAACAATTTGATCTTTGATAAAGAAACACAAACAAAGAAACATCTTTCTTTGATAAAGAAAAATGGTAGCAATACTGTCGATTATGACAAAAATCACACTTTTAGACAATGATGTAATATATATTACAAATAAGCTATTATTTGAATACTCTTCCAAAATTTTTTCAATCTTGTTCTTCATCTGCCAGAAACATTTTGGAAATACGGATGTAAACCTAAAAATAGTCACAGGGAAGATAATTTTGAATCTTTACCAGTGCAGAGGCTTTTCTCTGTAAGATGATTATGTTTATTATCTTTAGTTGATAGGATTTTTTTTTTGAAGAGTTCTTTCAGATATTAAAACTAATTTTGTACATTAAATAATACCTATTCAATTGTATGTTAATAATAAAAATGGTAGTGCCAGAAATAAATTTTAAGATAATATTTCTGTATCTTTACTGATGTGTTCACACACAACCTAATGATGCATTCTTGAAATTAACAAACTGGTCTTGTATGTTATGTATCACATTAAAGATTCTGTTGGAATAAAAATGGTGAGAAACTAATAACAGCAAATTACAAACTAAAAATAAAAAATGAAAGGATTTCAATAAAGACATACTCTCAAATATTAGACTTCATATTTTAATTTTACTTAAGATTGCTGTCACCTGATTTATTTACAGCTTGGAAAAAGTTGTCTTTTTAACTATACCATAAACAGAGACATAAATCAAAATACAGACTTGAAAAGAGCCCAGATTTGAATTTAGTTATTTATTTACTTATTTATTTTTGGTATGAAATACATAGTACCGTAAGAGATTCATTGGAATAAGTGTACATGATACAGTTTTTAAATATAAATAAATAAATCATTGAATATTTCTTTTTAAATTTTTATTATATTAGTATTTAAAAACTACTGGTATGAACTGCATTCAGAAAAAGAACTACATTCACTGAAACTGAAAACTAATATGGAAAAGGAAGATTTTCCTGTGATAGGCAGACCTAGACAAGTTGCAAAAAGGTGCTCCATAGTCAGTAGATGGTCATTGTAATTCAGTTAGGAATTAAGTGCTAAAGAATAGGAACCACAGATAATAATATACCAAGGGACCTGTCTGATGTATCTTAAAAATGAAATTATTAGGACAGCATGAAATTTGAAAATTTTACATGCACACTGTTCGATGAGGCATTGCCCCAAGGCATTTGCAGCAGTCAAGGCATTTACTGAACCCTTTTACGTAGTCAGTTGGAAATGGGAATGTTAAGGATGTGTCTTAAAATGTTTTTTCACTCAGATGAAGAGACTGCAATACTCTGAGCAGGAAGGTACCTCCATCTGTAGAAAGACTAATGAATACTTGAATAATAATGACATGAATAATGAATAATAATGACATGTAGTGTGGCCAATTATTTCAACTGAAAATATACACTGTTAGATCTTCAGTTGCTCTTAAAAAGTCCTTAAATAAACAAACAAATAGATTTGTAAAAAGCAAACAAATGAAAAACAGAATGAACACTGAACAATACATAAAGAACAAAGCTATAATTGGAATACACTAACAAAGAAAATATCTATGTCACAAAAACCCAGTATTTTTATAGTGAAGCATGTTACCTGGAAAGACACTGCTGTTAACAGAAAACTAGTTTTCAGGTTATTTGCTAAAGTTTTTAAATGATTTTTCTTTTAGTTCATTTAATTGATAATGCACTTTATGCTGCTCTTCTGTCATGTTCTTTAGAATCATAGAATCACAGAATAGCTGGCATTAACCTGGCTGGCAGCTAAGCAACACACAGCCGTTTGCTCACCCTCCACCCCTCCTCTGTGGGATAGGGAAGAGAATTAAGGGAAACAAGTGGATTGAGATAGAGAGAGCTTATTAGGATAGAAAAGAAAGGATGATGATGATGATGATGATGATGATGATGATGATGATGATAATAATGTGTTATAAACAAGTGATGCGCAATGCAATTTCTCACCATCTGATGAACAATGCCCAGCCTATGCCTGAGTAGCTGGTGCCCCCACCCTAGCCAGCCACCCTATTTAATTGTTCAGCATGACACCAGATGGTATGGAATACCCTTTTGGCCAGTTTAGGTCAGCTGTCCTGGTTCTGTCCCCTCCCAGCTCCTGCTGCACCCCCAGCCTGCCCACTGGCATGACAGTGAGAAGCTAAAAAGTCCTTGGCTTAGTGTAAGCCCTGCTCTGCAACAATTGAAACATCAGTGTGGTATCGACATTATTCTCATCCTAAATCCCAAACGCAGCACCATACCATATACTAGGAGGAAAATTAACTCTATCCTAGCTAAAACCAGGACAATATCTACCCCTTATATCATACCATTTATGTCATGTTTAGGTTCCACACTTTCCAATACATTCCAATTAATTACCACTTTTCATATATGTATATAAAATATCCACTGAGTTTGCGTAGTCCATGACTGACTTTGGGCTCCATCTGTCACAGCAGTCTTTTAGGGCAGAAGAGATGGTGTGTTATGTCGGATTATCACATGCTGAAACCTGTTCTTGTTCCATTATACTGCTGTGCTTGTGCAATACTATCAAAATTAATTTGTCATTATCCGTGTGGCTGTTACTGTGATACCATTAATAGGACATTGACATATAGAAATTATAGCAGTGATGACATACAGTATTATATAATAATTAACATAATACAATTCAACTCATGTACAGGATATTCTCACCCAATATTAAACCCCCTTGAGGTACACATCGGACCTCCCCATTCCTTTGCATTACCCACAAAGCGAATGTAGGTCCCTGCGCAAAAGCAGTTCCACAAATGGGTTTGCCTTTGACTGAAGCAGGAATAGTCCAGACTGTCTTCCCCAACATGTTTTTCATGTGTGCTACAGGGACTTTGTACTTTGTCCCCTTCTAAAGTACATAACAGGTTTGATTAGGGAGGTCTAGCTCAGTTGGCAGATGCTCTAGTGTTGAGTAATCAGGTGGCTTTTGCCAAATGTGTATCCCAAAGTTCAAATGTCCCAGCACCCATTGTCTTCAGCGTAGTCTTTAACAATCTATTGTATCTCTTGATTTTCCCAGAGGTTGGTGCATGATAGGGGATGTGATACACTCCCTCAATATCACGCTCTTTGGCCTAAATGTCTATAAGGTTGTTTCAGAAATGAGTCCCATTGTCTGACCCTATTCTTTCTGGGGTGCCATGTCACTATAGGACTTGTGGCATGGGGCACAGGATGTTTCCAGTCATCCAGTGGTTGTTTTCACCACAACAACCACGTGGAGCTTATCATTGTTGATTTGAGGGAGTGTGATGTAATCAATCTGCCAGGCCTTCCCATAGTCATATTTCAGTCATTGTCCTCCATAACAAAGAGGCTTTAACCACTTGGCTTGCTTGATTGCATCATGTCTCACAATCATAAATAATCTGTGCTATAGCATCCATGGTCAGGTCCACTCCTTGATCACAAGCCCGTCTATATGTTGCATCTATGTCTTGATGGCCTGAGGTGTCACAGGTCCATCGAGATATAAATAATTTGCCCTTATGTTGCCAGTCTTAGTACACCTGATCCATTTCAATTTTAGCAGCCCAAATCACCTGATAGTTGTTTTAGTGTTCTTCAGTGGCCCAATTCTTGGGCACATGACCATCTACATGGCATACCTTTACAACCAAGTTCCCCACCAGGGCAGCAGTATCTTGCCACAATGCAGCAGCCCAGATGGGTTTGCCCCTGTGCTGCCAGTTGTTTTGCTTCCATTGCTGTAACCAGTCCCACAGGGCATTTGCTAACATCCAAGAATCAGAACAGAGATAGAAAAATGGCCACTTTTCTTGTTCAGCAATATCTAAAGCCATCTGGATGGCTTTCACTTCTGCAAACTGATTCAATTCACCTTCCCCCTCAGCAGCTTCTGCAACTTGTTGTGTAGGACTCCATACGTCAGCCTTCCACCTCCAATGCTTTTCCACAATAGGACACTCATCAGTGAACAGGGTATATCGATTCTCATTTTCTGGTAGCTTGTTATACAGCGCGGCCTCTTCAGCATGGCCCACCACCTCCTCCGGCGATATCCCAAAATATTTGCCTTCTGACCAATCCATAATCACTTCCAAGATTCCTGGGTGACAGGGTTTCCTGTTCGAACACCCTGAGTAATCAGTGCAACCTGTTTACTCCATGTAGCATCAGTTGCATGATGTAGAGAGTGTTCTTCCAACCCATTACCAGCAGTTGAGGTGCCAGGAGGAGCTGTGCTTCAGGACCAACCACTTCCAAAGCAGATTGAACTCCTTCATATGCTGCCAATATCTCTTTTTCAGTTGGAGCCTCAGATCCTCTCTATTCCCAACTCCAGAATGCTAGGGGTCAACCTCAAGTTTCCCTGGGCTCTTTTGCCAGAGGTTCCAGGTGGGGTCATTCTCCCCAGCTGCAATGTAGAGCACATTCTTTACATTTTGTCCTGCTTGGACTGGCCCAAGGGCTGCTGCATGAAACATCTCCTTTTTAATTTGTTCAAAGGCTTGTCATTGCTCAGGGCCCCATTTGAAATAGTTCTTCCTATGGGTTACTTGATAGAGTGGGTTTACAATCAGACTGTAATTTGGAATGTTAATTCCCCAAAACCCCACAAAACCTAGGAAATCTTTTTTTTTTTTTTTTTTTTTTTTTTTTTTTTTTTTCTTAATTGGTGGAGACATAGCTGTTATTATGTTGATCACATCCATTAGGATGTAATGACATCTGTCTTGCCATTTTATTCCTAAGAACTGGATCTCATATGCAGGTCCTTTGAATTTATTTTGTTTTATAGCAAAAACATCCTTCAGAAGAAGGACTATTTTTCTCCCTTTCTCAAAACTTCCTCTGCTCTGTCACCCCACACGATGATGTCATCAATGTACTGCAGGTGTCCAGGAGCTTCCTCCATTCCAGTGCAGAGTGGATCAGTCTATGGTAAAAGGCAGGGCTTTATTTCAACTGCTGGGGCAGTCAGTTCCAGGTGTATTGGACACCCCTCCAAGTAAAAGCAAACTGTGGCCTGCACTCTGCTTCTACAGGGATGGAGTGATATCAGTTGTGGCATACAACTTGGCTGCCTTTGATTCTAGTTCATACTGGATATCCAGCACTGCAGCACTCAGCGGTGGTGTGATTTAATTCAGGCCACAGTAGTCCACTGTTAGTCTCCACTCACCATTTTTGCATTGGCCATATGGGACTTTTAAAGGGTGAGTGAGTCTTGCTGATCACTCCTTGGATCTCCAGTTGACAAATTAGCTTATGGATGGGAATCAGAGAGTGTCATCTGGTACACCATTGTGAATTATCCATACCATACTGAATATTGTAGCCACGGGAATGCTAATACCTATAATGCACACCAAACACAACGTGGGGATCATCCTGTAACCAGATGACCAGTCCCAAAAGGCAAATGGTGGTATTGACTATGGGGTAATAAACCCAGGAAGGTGTTGCCCCTGTGCTGGAAGGGAGATTGTACCCTGAGGGCAATGATTCCTAATATAACTATTATTGAAGATAGACAAAACCAAAGCCACCTTGGGAGCCATATACACAGAATTAAGAGGACTCCAGCTAATCATCTAGTAAAAAAGGAACAGGGTATTTCACAGTTTCATGAAGTGGTTTATCCTTTGGTTATGGGTTAGTGAATTAGAGAAATCTATTGTCAATATATCAGCTGTAATCAAAGAATTAGAAAATAACACTCTGGATGCAATCTAGGCACTACAGGAGGAGGTGACAAGTCTGTCAAAGATAGTATTCCAGAATCTAAAGGTACTGGATTTATTACTGGCCTTGCAAGGAGGGGTTCACACTATAATTAATGCCAGTTGCTGTATGTATGTAGACCAAACAAGGCAAACTGAGACTGATCTCAAAAAATTTTTGTGAGAAAACCAAGATTTTACAAGAGGAGGCCCAATAAGATACTTCCTGGGCATTTAGAGACATTTGGGAAAAAATGATTTCGCGGTTGCCTGGAGCAATTGGCTCAAACAACTATTTGTTAGTATTCTAGTAATAATGGCATTGTGCATCTGTCATCCCTCATGAGTAAAAATATTGCACTCTAATGTTGGAAAAACTCAAGAGAGAGGAATGCGAAGAGGTGCAAAACCAACAAATAGTAGTAAGAAAAGAAGAGGGGGAATTTGCGAGAAACAGTTGTGTTTTTGCAGTAGAATGTGTTTTTGCAGTGGAAAATTCCACTAACCTTACATATTCAAAAGTGATTGTGCAAGCATAACAGTGGCATAACAGTGGGGAGTATGTTAAGGGGAAGGTCCCACTGTTCCAAACTAAGGAGGATAGCTAAGAAAAACAAAACAAAGAGTGAGAAATCAGTAAAAAAAAAAAAAAAAAAAAAAATATGGGCCCTTTGGTCATGAAAGAATAAGGAAAGAAACTGAAAATGAGAAATTAAAAGTTGGTCAAATAAAATTGTCCATATATGGCATAGCAATAAGTGTTGAGGTAGTTTGTGAACTTATAGCACTCAGCCAATGAGGAATCAGGAGAGGAATCAAGCATGAGGTAACAGGGAATATAAGGTTATGATATACTTCTGCTGAGCCCTCCTGCTTGCAGGATGCCCACCATTGCAATCATGAATAAAAATACTACTTCACTGAGATAGATCTTCACCTGAGTCTGTGTTACTGGCTATAGATTCTTTCTCGCAGGAGAACACCATCTCTACTTGAATTTAGATACGAGATAAGCTTGAATCTTCTAAAATCACATGAGTATAAAAATCATGGAAACAGAACTTTAGATGGTGACTGTCAAAACAAGCCACTAACTACACTAAAATTTTTCAAAATTAAGCAAAAATCTCAGTCTTGTTTTAGTGTTATTGCATAAATATATTTTCTCTCTTTTTCCTTCTTAATCACTGCAGCAAATTTCCCAAACTCATTTTTCATTCACTGCTCTCAATTTGATATTTTTTTTCAGGTAGTAATTATCTTTGCACTAAAGGACCACCTGCTTCTCAAATGTACCAAAAGACAAAAGGTTATTAAATAGCAAATCATAATAGTTTGAAAGATTTTAAGAAGTCTCCAGATGCAGCTTCGAAATACTGCTGATGCAGCTCTACCAAAATGACGTGCAGTTATTTGGGATTCCAAAGCTTTTGTTTGCTATATAAGATTCTTATTTTTTCCATTTGGTAAAAAAAAAAAAAAAAAAAAAAAAAAAAAAAATTGTCCACATGCAAGAGTAAGCAGGAACTGTCTTTATCAATAGAAAAATAAAATTAAAAAGTAAAGTAGGGACTGAAAGCAAAAGAGAGAAATTAAAGGATAAGGAGGAATGTGAATGGAAAGTGGAAAAGGGAAGAAGAGAGAGAAAGGGTAGGGAAAGGGAAGGGAAGGGAAGGGAAGGGAAGGGAAGGGAAGGGAAGGGAAGGGAAGGGAAGGGAAGGGAAGGGAAGGGAAGGGAAGGGAAGGGAAGGGAAGGGAAGGGAAGGGAAGGGAAGGGAAGGGAAGGGAAGGGAAGGGAAGGGAAGGGAAGGGAAGGGAAGGGAAGGGAAGGGAAGGGAAGGGAAGGGAAGGGAAAAACGTTTATTCAGCTAAAGTTGGTAAATAAAATATTGGTAAAATTGAGAAAGCACAATATATATGTGTATCAAAAGACATATGACCAGCAAATCGAGTGAGGTGATTCTCCTCTTCCACTCTATTCTTATGAGACCCCCCACTTGGAGTACTGCATTCAGCTCTGAGGCCCCCAGCACAAGAATGACAGAGACATATTAGAATAAGTTCAGAAGAGGTCCATGAAGATGATCAAAGGGCTGGAGCACCTCTCTTAGGAAGACAGGCTGAGAGAGTTGGGGTTCAGCCTGGAGAAGACAAGGCTCCAGGGAGACTTTATAGCAGCCTAAAGGGGGCCTGCAGGAGAGCTGGAGAGGGACTCGTTATCAAGGAATATAGTGATAGGACAAGGGGTAATGGCTTTAAACTAAAAGAGGGTAAATTTAGATTAGATGTTAGGAAGAAATTCTTTAGTGTGAGGGTGATGAGGGACTGGAACAGATTGTCCAGAGAAGTTGTAGATGTCTCATCCCTGGAAGTGCTGATGGCTATGTTGGATGGGGCTATGAGCAATCTGCTCTAGTGGAAGGTGCCCCTGCCCATGGCAGGTGGGTTGGAATCAGATGATCCTTCCAACCCAAGATGAAGTCCCTTCCAACCCAAGCCATTCTATGATTTTATGATTCTATATATAAAAAGACTGTAGTTTAAATCTTAACCATGCTAAGACAAATACAACATCCATAATAGAATAAAGATTTTAATAATATTTCTCAAGAAGTCTTTGCACACTGAAACAGTGTAAAAAAAAAATAAGTACAAGCAAATATACGAACAAAAAAAAGACCAACAGAAGGGAAGAAAAAAAAAAGTTTTCTGTATAGGAATTTTTAAATTGTCTTGGAAATGCAGATTAAATAATCTCTAAATTCAGGTGTCATAATTTTAGTTCTCTGATTTATGTATTAATATTCTATGTATTTTTGTGCAATATGTATTAGTTTTATTTTTATGACACTAATGCTTCACTTAAAAACATTTTATATGCTTCATAAACCTTCAAAAAAAAGTAGTTTAGCTTTGAGAAAATTCAAATCAAAGTATTTTGCTATTCACATTTTTATCATAGAATCTTAGAATATCCCAGGTTGGAAGGGACCCACAAGGACTATCGAGTCCATTTCCTAGCTCCACATAGGATGACCCAAAAAATCAGAATTTGTGTCTGTGAGCACTGTCCAAATGCTTCTTGAACTCTGGCAGGCTCGGTGCCATGACCACTTCCCTGAGGAGCCTCTTCCAGTGCCCAGCCACTCTCTCAGTGAAGAACTTTTTCCTGATATCCAACATTAACCTCCCCCTGTCACAGCTTGACTCCATTCCCTTGGGTCCTATTGCTGGTCACCAGAGAGCAGAGATCAGTGCCTGGACTGATCAGTGCTCCTTCCCCTTGTGAGGAAGCTGTAGACCACAATGAGGTTTCCCATTAGTCTCCTCTTCTCTGTGCTGAACAATCCAAATGACTTCAGCCACTCCTCATATGTCTACCCCTCTAGACCCTTCACCATCTTCGTCAACTTCCTTTGGACACTCTCTAACAGCTTTATATCTTTCTTATAATGTGGTGCACAAAACTGCACACAGTACTCAAGGTGAGGCTGCAACAGCCAGACAATCATTTCCCTTAACCAGCTAGCAATGCCGTGCTTGATGCATCCTGAGATACAGTTGGTTCTCCTGGCAGCCAAGGCATACTGTTGTGTGAACATGAGCCAAGGCTCACATTCAGCTTACTGTTAACCAAAACCCCCAGATCCCTTTCTGTGGGACTGCTTTCCAGCATCTCCTCTCCCAGTCTGTATTTATAGCCAGTGTTGCCCCTTCCCAGGCAGCAAATCCAGCACTTGTTCTTGTTAAACTTCACATTGTTGGTGATTGCCCAGATCTCTTATTTGTCCAGATTTCTCTGCAAGGCCTCGCCACCTTGCTGTTGACTTGATGGAGTCAACAGCTTCACCCAGTTGGTATTGTCTGTGAACTTGCTCAAAAAACCTGCAAGTCCTACATCCAAAGCATCTATGAAAACGTTGAAGAGGACTGTTTCTAAAACGGAGCCCTGGGAAACCCAGCTAGTGACAGTTCACCAGCCTGATATAACCCCATTTACAAGAATGCTCTGGGTCCGACATACCAGACAATTGTTATTACTCATCTTATTATTCTTTTATCTAATTGTTCTGGTCATTTTGTCCGGAAAGATACTGTGAGAGACAGTATCGAAAGCTTTACTGAAATCCAGAAAGATTACATCAGCTGGCTTCCTTTGGTCAACTAGATGTGTGATCTTGTCAAAAAAGGAAATTTGTTGAACATGACCTTCCCCTTGTGAACCCATGTTGACTGTTACCAATGTCTGTGTTGTCTTTCAGGTTTTTTTCAATAAGTCCCAGAATAACCTTCTCCACAATTTTACCAGGTACTGAAGTGAGACTGACAGGCCTTTAAATACCAGAGTCTTCTTCCTTGTCCTTATAGAAAACTGGGACCAAATTTGCCAGCTTCAAGTCAACTGAGACGTCTCCAGATTCCAAAGACTGTTGAAAAATAATTGAGAGAGACCACACAATCAGTTAGCTCTCTGAGTACCCTGGGATGAATACCATCAGGCCCCATGGACATCCATGCATCGGGTGGTGCAGCAAATCCTGCACAATCCTTTTCCTTATCTCTTGTCACTATGTTTCCCCCCATATTTGATAAAGGATGGACATTATCCATAGTATTCCTTTTCTTGTTTATGTATTTATAAAAACATTTTTATATGTAACAGTAATTAGAGACTCTCAGTATCTTGTGGAGTCTTGTAATATGCTTAATTATGGATATTTGGATAATCAATATATTGTCCCTGGCACTAATAATTGTCTCTGGCATTAATAAGTCTTCAGTGACTTCAACAATTTTAATGAAACTGCTCACAGGAGACATTGCTTTGAGATAACTGCAAAGCTGAATATAAAAATTCCTTAGGGATTTAAGCACCTTAAAGCAAAGTTAGACCGGTTGAAGGATTTTCTAGTACACTGGCTTGCCTTGACTGCCTGCTGATTACAAGCCAAAGGCAGACAACTTGTGCAACATGCATCAAAAAAACAGCCCACTCTCAGGGTCCTTCTTTTCCAGATTCAGCCATCTGTGCTCCCCAAATCCCAGAGTTCTCAGAGGCCTGAGCACATTTACAACCTGTAAATTGCTTCTAGTGATTTTTTTTTTCTAATGTCATCTTGAAAAATCATATGAATCATTTTTTTTTTCTGTGTTTGCTTTTTGCAAAGATTCTCAATCTTCATTGCAGAAAAAAAATGTCAGTGGTATTGACACATTCAATGTAATCACGTTGTAATATAATCCCTATGAAAGCGCACACTTCAATATGTCATCTACCTTAAACTTAAGTGCTTGACTGAAACACGTAATTAGAGAATATATTTGATATATTTGTCTTTGGATCCACGTTAATGATGGAAAACATCACATATATCTGAGGTAGGAATAAGATGTATAGAGTGCTTGAGTGTAATATTGTCTACAGTGTAGTCAATAAGTTACTGGAAAGGAATTCATGAATATGTTTCCCTTAACTTCTCATCTTGGCCACTTTCTGAGGTTTATGTACCTGCAAGGTGTCATGAAGTGAAATTTAGTTTGTTTTGAAATAAATATACAAAAGAACCTAGAGTTGTTATTAACCTTCCTAGTCATTAACCTGTGCCCTAACAGAGCATAACTTGGGAGTCAGGAGTTTCTTCTTTAGGTTATTCTATAAATATCTACTTTGGATGAAAATATTTGTGAAACATTTTGTACAAACAGTTGGTCTGCCACAGAATAATAAGCAGTGGCATAAATAAAGTTACATTTGCAATGTGCATATAGTCTATGCTAAGAGTTTACTACCTAACCCTAAGAATTTATTCTGGAGATAGAAATTTAAGTAATGTTTCTGTAGGACTTGATTGTCTCTGGTTCTTAAGGAAACAAACACACATTGAGTCAAAATATTCCTCGACAACCAAAATATCAGTTATAGGCATTTTTCTGCTCTACAGTTGAAGTACAATGAAATAAATTTAGATGACTATGATACTCTCACTTCACCTGATTATGGTTTTATGGGCTCAAAATGGTGACTGAAACAAAGAGGAGGTACAATATTATTACACATATATCTTTTCTGTAATTATCCAACGGTGTATTCAAAGTAATTTTATCTTTCATATCATAGATGCAAATGTAAGTAGGGAGTATGTACCTTTTTGTTCTACTCCCCCACCCTGAGGCACCCCCTCCCCCACCCCTTTATCCATTTTTTTTTTTTTTATGACTGTAATAATTTTGTTTTATAAATACATCCTTTATATACTACTGATATAGATTGTTACCATACTGTAATTACTGTAGCTGTTGCACCATATTGTGAAGTATGGTATTTGGATAAGAGAAGAGGTACTTTAGATTATTTTTTTTTTCAGTAGTGAATGTCTACCTAAGAGTAATTATTTTAAAAAAAAAAGTTATGAAGAATCCTTGTGATTTTCACTCTGTTGAATTAAATAGCAAATTCTTATGTTTAGTTTATATACTTATCATCTGTATAGAAGTTCTGCATATATTATGTAGAATATATACAGCAGAAGGCTAATGGGAAAATCATTGATAGTACGTTATCCTGACAGTAACCACTAAGGATGGTTGTATTCATCTTTTTGCCTATTTTCCAGTTTATTCTGCTCTTTTATTTATTTATTTATTTATTTATTTATTTATTTATTAGGAATATATAAGCATTACCCCAAAAGCATAAATATAACCAGAAAATTATGATTACAAGGACATTTAGTTACATATATATGAATCATATAATTCAATTATGACAGCTTTCTCCCATTTCATATATAAAAAAAAACTAAACACCATTCATAAAATAACCATTCAGCTGGAATATATACACAGATGATCATTTTCTGCAGTACTGTCATAATGTGTACCATTACTATGTTTCTTACTGTTCAACACTTTAATGATTTTATCCTACAGATTTTTGCATAATCATACATAATAGCTAAGCACCCTATTGTGAAAATATAAGCTGAATCACCATGTGCCCGCAGTCTTCTTGCAAACCTAGCAGGTTTTTGATTGGCTCTAGCAGGTTTGGGGAAATGACCATTTCAGACAGGACACAGTCAAGCAGAAAATGGGCAGATGCTGTAAATTGCATAATCTGTACAAAGAAAACTCATCTGCCATTTATAGTACATGAGATTAAATGATGAGATACTGACTGATTCAAGCTAATTTAATGACAACCTCTAACCATCTGGCTAGAAAACTGAAAGCCCTAATGCTGACCCACATAAGTTAGTCTAAAAACATTTGGTGAGTTTAATAATGAATTATACATCAAAGCAAGAACTCATTACTGTTATAAGTAATGAATTATTTATTTTTAATCTGACAGTTCTACTACGGCTAACCAGTAAGAGATTACATTGTAAAGCAACATATATAATAAATGACTGAATACTTTTCTGTTGTGCTAGTAAATGCATAGCTTTCTGAGCCCTATGCTTTCACTTGCTGACAATATGAATCTGTGGGAAATAACACCTCCTTTTTTTTTTTTTTTTTTTTTTTTTCCCAAGGATTCTCTGGCATTGGATCTTCCTTTGCTTTTTGGACTTACCATTTTGCAAACATATTAACCAAAACTGATGAATTTGACTGTCTTGTTTATTTCTTTCTATTTAGCATGATTTTATAAATAGTCTAAGTCCTGTAGCCCAGATTGTGTCGTTGATGTTTTTGCTTGCAGAGTCTTTGTGGACTGTCATTGAAGAAGAAAATAAGAAAAAAAAAAAAAAAAAGGCACAATTCAGAACATGATTTTTCTGACAAGATCCAATTTACTGGTGATGTTTTGCGAGGTGGAAAGGAACCAGCTTGATTCTCAAAGCTGAGCTGGCAGTTAGAAAATGTACATCAGCAAATATGTTCCAAAAGCAGTAAAGCAATAACTTTCAACTTCCCCAATGCAATTTTTATGGAGTATTTTTTTATTAACAGAGACACATATTAAAATATTGTTGAAATATGGTAATGACAACTGTTTTTGAGACCACCTGTGTAATTTTCTGAAGAGATATTACTCATTGTACAGGTGCATAGTGTTGTATTTTTATTTTTGTTTTTTTCCTCTCCCACTTATTTTTTGAAACATATGAATTTATTTTACATATAAGAATATATACAGTTTGATGAGTGTGTTATATCACGTTCTGTTCAAAGTAGAAGAGATCTGAAAGTAACAGAAACTGCTGAGAAATCAGAGGGTGTGATTCCATATAAATTCTACACAGGTATAAGAGGAACTGTCAAATTTTTTGAGGCATAGAGGTCAGTTATGCCAGTTGTACCAAAATATTATAGACAAGAAATACATTGATTCATGTACTATTCCTTCACTAACATCTGTCGAAAAATACATGACTTCCCTGTGTAGCAGTAGCAAGTACTAATACCTAGTCTGGTATTAGTACTTGCTACTGTAAGTAAAAAAAAACTAAGATTATCTTGAGAAGATTCCATTACTTGTCCTATTTAGTCAAGATTATTTAGTGTCTCTGGTAGTCAGCAAGTTGAACATTGCTGACATTCAAGAATAATCCTTACTAGGTTCATGTAGATTTAAGTGCAAAAAGTTTTATTTGAGATAGTGTATTGTGTACAGAAACCAAATGATAATAATAATAATAATCCTAAAGAACAAAACAATGGTAGTTATTATTTTGCCAGAGCATTCAACTCATAAACTAATCTCAATGCAATGCAATTGCTTTCAGATGTGGTGATGTGGTGACAAAGATAGAGAGTATAATTTGAAAGACTACCCTCATGGCATTGATCAATTTACTCACAACTATCTATATGACATCATACTGATATTTTCCATTACACTATGTAAGACAAAAAGGTATGTAAGATGATAATAATATGATGAATGAAAATAATGACCATTACTGAGGCAAAATGAAATAATCTTTCTGGTCAGGAAATCTTTTTGTCTACTTGGTCTTATTCTTCTGATCAGTGTGATCCCACCATGAAAACTATGCACACAAAGAGAAGCTTTCCTTCATTTGAAATGAGATCTCTCTGCAACGCCTTTCGACCCTCATCAGAGTACACAACTCCTTCAAGTTTGGTAACTTCAGCAAATTTGCTCAAAACACCTTCTAGTCCTACATCCAAATCATTTATAAAGACATTGAAGAGGACTGGCCTTAAAATGGAGCCTTGAGGGACCCCACTAGTGACCATCTGCCAGCCAGATGTAGCCCCATTAACCACAACCCTTTGAGCCCTGCCCGTCAGCCAATTGCTCATGCGTTGTATGATGTTTTTGTTAAGTAGTATGCTGGACACTTTGTCCAGTAGGATCCAATGGGAAACCATATCAAAAGCCTTGCTGAAGTCTAAAACGATCACATCAGCTGGTTTCCCTTGATCAACTAGATGGGTGATCTTATCACAAAAGGAAATCAAATTTGTTAGGCAGGACCTACCCCTCATGAACCCATTTTGGCTGGGACCAATGACTGCATTGTCCCCCAGGTGCGCCTCTATAACTTCAAGAATCATCTTCTCCATAATTTTACCAGGCACTGACATGAGACTGACAGGCCTGTAATTGCTAGGGTCTTCTTTCTTACCCTTCTTGAAAACTGGCACAACATTTGCCAGCTTCCAGTCTACTGGGACCTCTCCAGATTCCCAGGATCATTGAAAAATAATGGAGAAAGGTCCTGTGATGACATTAGCCAGCTCTTTAAGCACCCTGGGATGGATCCCATCTGAACCCATGGACTTGTATGGATCCAGGTGGAGCAGCAAATCTTGCACATGCTCAGGGGAGGCTGGGAGTTTGTCATTCCCACCGTCATGGTCTTCCCGTTCAGGGCACCCTGGGTGCCGAAGTCCATCATCAGCATTGAAGACAGAGGTGAAGAAGGCATTAAACATCTCTGCTTTGCCTATGTCATTGTCTGTGAGGAGACCTTCCCCATCAAGGTCTATATTTTCTTTGGTTCTCCTTTCTCTGTTAACATATCTAAAAAAAAACTTTTTTATTGTCTCTCACAGACATGGCCAGCTTTAACTCTAGTTGGGCTTTGGCCCCACGAATTTTGTCCCTACAAACATGAACAGCATCCCTATATTCCTTTCTCATCACCTGACCCTCCTTCCAGCAGCCGTACACTTTCTTTCTCCGTCTAAGTTCCAGTAGAAGATCCCTGGTCAGCCAGACCAGCCTTCTGCCCCAACTGCCTGCTTTCCGATATTTTGGAATTGCCTGATCTTGTGCTTTTAGGAGGCAGTGCTTAAAGATTGACCAGCACTGATGGACACCAATGCCTTCAAAAGCAGCTTCCCAGGGGACCTTGCTGACTAGTTCCCTGAGCAGCCTGAAGTCCGCTTTCCCCATATCCAGGGCTGAAGTTTTGGTGGCAGTTTTCCTTCTGTCACCATAAATTCTAAACTCAACCACTTCATGGTCACTATGACCAAAACAGCCGCTAATTGCCACATCTCCCACAAGACCCTCTCTGTTTTCCAGCAACAGATCAAGGAGGGCACCTTTCCTAGTTGGCTCCCTTAGCACCTACACCAAGAAGTTATCATCTAGGTGCTTTATGAACCTCCTGGACTTGCTCGTGTCGGCTGTGTGGTGATCCCAGTTGATGCCTGGCAAGTTGAAATCTCCCATAAGGACAAGGGGAGTTGATCTCCAGGCATCTCTTAGATCTCTATAGAATGCAAAAAATAATTCATTGGCGTTGTTGTCCTGGCTGGGTGGTCTGTAATAGATTCCCACAATGACATCCCCTTTATTTGTTCGTCCCTTAAACCTTACCCAGAGGTTCTTGACTTTGCCATCCCCAACTTGAACTTCCATGCAGTCCAGCCCATGCTTCACATACATCGCCACGCTGCCACCTCTCCTACCCTCCCTGTCCCTCCTGAAGTGCCTGTAACCATCTATTGAAGCACACTAGCCACAGGACTCATCCCACCAGGTTTCGCTTATGCCGATGATGTTGTAGCTGTGGGACTGGGCCAAGACTTCTAGCTCATCCATTTAATTCCTCATGCTGCTTGCATTTGTGCAGAAGCACTTCAAATGCACTTCCCTACACACAGCACCCTGTAGAGCCGACTGAAGGACCTCACTGGTACATAGTCCCTCTGATTCTAGAGCACCATCCCTTAGCTCATCAACGGCGTGCCTGGTTTTATCCCCTTACCCCTTCAACTCCAGTTTAAAGCCCTATCTATCAGCCCTGCCAACTCCTGAGCAAAAATCCTTACCCCTCTCTGAGAGAGGCACATCCCATCTGGTGACAGCAGGTCTGGCATCACGTAGACCTTCCCATGATCGAAAAACCTGAAGTTCTGTTGGTTGCACCAGTCCTGAAGCCACGTGTTAATGTGATGAGCCCGCTTGTCAGCATCAATCCCCCCTATCAGATGGGCAGAGGCAAACACAACCTGTGCCCCTGATTCTTTAAGTAGTTGGCCCAAAGCCCTAAAGTCCCTTTTGATCGCTCTCAGACTTCTTGTTGCTACCTCGTCATTACCACCCTGAAAGACCAGTAGTGGGTAGTAGTCGGTGGGCTGTACTAGGTGCTTGACTTTCATAGCTAAGTCTCTCACCCGAGCCCTGGGGAGACAACAGACTTCCCTGTCAGTTAGGTCCGATCAGCATATCGGGCCCTCTGTCCCTTTCAAAAGGGAGTCCCCCGTGACAATAACCCTTCTGTCTTTCTTGACAGATGATGTAGCAATGTGGGGGGTAGGTTGCCTTGCCTTAGGCACCCGCTCCAACTGGGACGGGCTTTCGTCTACTTCATTGTTCTGACTATGGTGTTCTAGAGCCTCGTACCTGTTGCATAAGGGTAGATGGGAAGGTGAGGTGGGCAGGGACAGGGCTCACCTACCACCCTGAACAGGAACCTGCCTCCATTCCCCCCCCGTGGCCTAGGTCCCCTCAATGCCTTGTGGGATGAAGGGACTTTTGTCTTCTGCGCAGCAGGAGGCACCTGTGCTGCAGCAGGCTCCTGAGTCTGTCTCAGAGAGGGTAGAGTACACCTCCACCAGTCAATTTCCCTCTCTGACTCCCTGATGCTTCTGAGCCTGCTCACCTCCTCACAAAGCTCCGCTACCTGTTTGAGCAGCTCGTCAACCTGGGCACACCTCCCACGGGCATACCCCTTGCTGCTGCTGTTGGATACGGACAGAAGACTTGGGCACACCCTACAACCCAATATCTGGATGGCTCCTGGGCAAGCTCTGGAAGTGTGGGATCCATGAGTGGACAGTGGGGTGAATCAAGAACTAGATGAATGACAGAGCTCAGGGGGTTGTGCTTAGTAGTGCTGAGTCTATTTGGAGTCCTGTGGCTAGTAGTATCCCACAGTGATCAGTACTGGGTCCAGTGCTATTCAATTTGTGCATCAGTGACCTGGATGAAGGGACAGAGTGCACCCTCAGCAAGTTTGCAAATGATACGAAGTCTGGTAGAGTGGCTGACACACCAGAGACCTGTGTAGCCATTCAGAGGGTCCTGGACAGGCTGGAGAGCTGGGTGGAGAGGAATCTCACAAGATTCAATAAGGTCACGTGCAGCGTCCTGCACGTGGGGTGGAACAGCTCCAGGTACCAGTACAGGCTGGAGGGTGACCTGCTGGAGAGCAACTTTGTGGAGAGGAACCTGGGGGTCATGGTGGACAGCAAGTTAACCATAAGTCAGAAGTGTGCCCTTATGGCCAAGAAGGCCAAGGGAATCCTAGACTGCATCAAGAGGATTGTGGACAGCAGGTCAAGAGAGGTGATCTTTCCCCTCTACTCAGCTCTGGTGAGGCCACACCTGGAATATTGTGTTCAGATCTGGGTTCCCCAACACAAGAGGGATTTACAACTTCTAGAGAGGGTCCAGCGTAGAGCTACGAAGATGATTAAGGGATTGGAGCATCTGTCCTTTGAAGAAAGACTAAATGAGCTGGGACTGTTTAGCCTGGAGATTGAGAGGGGATCATAAAAATCTCTATAAATACCTGAGGGGACAGTGTAAAGAGGATGGGGCCACTCTTCTTAGTGGTTGCCAGTGATAGAACAAGGGGTAATAGTAAAAACTGAACCACAGGAGGTTTCATCACCATATGAAGAAGAATTTCTTTATGGTTCAGGTGACAGACCACTCGTTGTGGAGTCTTCTTTAGAGATTTGCAAACCCTGCCTGGATGCTATCCTGTTTAACATACTCTAGGTGACCTTGTTTTAGTGGGGGGTTGGACTACAGGATCTCTGGAGGTTCGTCCAACCTCAACCATTCTGTGATTAGGGTGTTGTCTTCAGTATTTCTTTCTGTCTTTTGACAGATTATTTAATTCTATCTTATTTGTAGGATCACTCATGTAAAATTGCTGCCAGAGGGTAACTCTCATTAAAACCAAGTGTAAAAGCATGTATGTCCCTTTGTGTTCAAAAGCTTACACAATTAGTTCACATCACAATTGTCAGAATAAGTTACAATTCTCAGAGTTCCCATTCCTCATTTAGCTCGGCACAGGATCTGCTACCTACTTTTTTTTTTTTTTTTTTTTTTTTTTTTATGATATTATACATAAATGCAATGGAGACTTCTCTATTTAACGTAGGGATAGAATGTCTAGGTTGTCAGCCTCAGAAACAGAACTTCTTTTTTTTTTCAGACCTAAAATATAAAAAATTCTGCTGACAAAATGACAAACATAATTCCAAGAAAAGCCTAGTTTAATTCTCTAATCTGTACTTATATTTATTGTATTTTTTGTTGTTTTTCTCTTTCCTAGATTAGCACTACAAATAAAAATAAAATTAAAAAAATCCACTTTTCAAACTGAGTTACTGAGTAACAATAGATTTAAGGAATTTCAATTCTATTTAGTTCTACTCTGTTTTCTTTACAAACAAAATGGAAAAACAGCTTCAACAACATAAGACTACTTTCCAACTTTCATTTTAATTATACTGTAATCATTTCAATATTAACTACATTTTTCAAAGAGTATGTTGTTGTCAAAGAGTTGTTTTGCTTGCTGCTCTTAGGATCCTAAGCTTTATTATCACTGTTCACTGTAACAAAGGTTACCCTTAATTTTTGTGATTAACAGGTCCAGTAAAATGCCCAGTATCCTAGAATAATGGAATATCATAAAGGATATCCCTGGAAGGGACCCTCAAGAATCATGGAGTCCAACTCGTGGCTTCACACGGAATCACCCAAAAATCAAACCTTATGTCTGATAATGTTGTCCAAACACTTCTTGAGTTCTTTCTGGTTCAGCGAAATGACCAAACAGGCTCCTGGGGAGCCTGTTCCAGTGCTCAACCACCCTCTTGGTGTAGAACTTTTTCCTGATATCCAACCTGAACTTCCCTTGTTGTAGTTTCATGATGTTTTCTTGGGTCCTATTACTCATCAGAGAGATGACATCAGCATCTTCCCTTGCACTCCTCCTTGTGAGGAAGCTGTAGACTGTGATGAGGTCTTCCCTCAGTTTTCTTTTCTCAAAGCTGAACAAGCCAGGTGACCTCAGCTGCTCCTCATACATCTTGCTCTCTTGACCTTTCACCATATTTGTTGCCCTCTTTTAAACACTGTTTAAAAGTTTTATATTCTTGTTATGTTGTGGCATCTGTACACAGTACTCAAGGTGAAGCCTACCCTATTGGCTTGTTGATAACCTGCATAATTGTCCTTGGCACTTCTCAGAAATTTTCTTAGTTGTTTCTGACCTTTATGTTTTCCTAGTAACAGATAATGAACAAGGTGAATTCCTTGTTTCACTTTGCTTGCATGCATGCCTTGTGCTTTACAAAGTAAACTGTCTTTATCTCAACCCACGTGTTTTCACACTTCTACCTTTCTTATTCTCTTCCCCATCCCACCTGGGAAGAGTGAATGAGCAGCTGTGTGGTATTTAGCTGCCTGCTGGGGTTAAATAACAACAGAACCACAAACGGAATAAACGTAATAGTTTAGATGCCATTATGTATTACTATTACAAAATATTCCTAGATAATTAGCATTTTTAATCCCCCTTTCTTTCATTTTAGATTCAGTTTTTCTATTGTTCCGATTTAATAGTTTTTTGGTATTGTGTATTATCTTCCCTCACTCCCTCACATTTCGAGTACTGCATCCAGTTCTGGAGCCCCCAGCACAAGAAGCATGTATATCTGTTAGAGCAGGTCCAGAGGAGGGACACAAAGATGATCAAGGGTCTGGACCACCTCTCCTACAAAGAAAGGCTGAGAAAGTTGTGGTTGTTCAGCCTACAGAAGAGAAGGCTCTGGGGTGACCTAATTGTGATCTTTCAGTACTTGAAATGGATTTACAAAACAGATGGAAAGGGACTTTGCTCAATCAGATAATATATATGAAGAGAATATATGAATTAACTTCTCTTTTGTTTGTCAGTGTTTCATTATCCCCATATTTATTTATTTATTGCATTCAGCTGATCTTAGTTTCCTGAGTCTTATAACTCAAAGTGAAATGCAAAAAGTAGTTGCTTAATGTAGGTGCTTAATTTTGTCATTGCCATGTCAAAGTGAGAATCTGATATTACAAATTTACTGTCTTACTTTTCAATACAGCTAATGGAGATATATGGGAACCTCTGAATACCCACAGAAGGCTTATAGCTATCTCATTTTACTTATCTTTACCCTACAGAAAGCCATTTTAAAATATCAGACAACTTAATTCCACTGGGGTTCTATATGTTCACTTATTTACCTTACCTTCATAACTGGAAAAAAAAAAAAAAAAAAAAAAAAAAGCTTTATGTATTTTTAATTGTTTTGCTCTGGTGATGAGGGCATTTACTGGATTGTAAGACACTGAGCTGTTTCAAGATCTTTAATGTCTGAATGAGATCTTCTACATTACAGGTTATACAGGTGATCCTGAACACCAAGCAGCATTCATCTCTCTTCCTTGTGTAATGTAGGATGGTATCAGGCCAGAACATAAGTAAGCTAAAAACAATGCAAAAAAAAAGAAAACAAATAGTTTAGTGTTTGGGGAATTGATGTATGAGAACATCATGAATCATAGCCTGGAAAGAAGGTTTGGCTCTGGAGTCACCACCAGGGAAGGTATTATTAGTTATGATGGTTTATGGACATTTGAATCTGCAGTGAGGTCTCAAATGGAGTGTGTACGGCCACACACTTAAACCTGGAACACAGTAAACTTCTAGATACAAGGAGAAACAGGATTTATTTTTTACATTTACATAACTATAATGCCTAGATAAATTTCAAGGAAAATAGGTAAGTTCATAGTTGAATTTACACTGCATAGATTCAGGCACTTCTACAATGTGTACTAGATGCCATCCAAAGATTATAGGTAGAAATATTTGAACTATTTTCACAGCATAGCTTAGCCTTCAGTCTTTCTGTGTTTAATTCCCTCTTCACCCCCCTCCCTATGTTGCTTAGTATTATATAGTTCCGTATTATGACAAAAAAAGATTTTTCTATTAAAAAAAAAAAGGTTCTAATCTGAAAATGTGCATCTCTTTGTTTAAATGAAAACAGTTTTAGCATTATTTTTTTCTAAAAATTTAGCAATGTGTATTATTGTACTTTGACAAGATTCTGCTCTGAGAGAAGATATACTAGACAATCAAGTTTACTATATTTTGAAACTTGGGTTGTCTCTCTTGTCTTGTCTATCTATTTCTAGGTAGAATGTTCTAAATGTTCTTAAGACCTTTTTTTCAAGCTTTTTTTTTTTTTTTATATATATATATCAAAACTTATTTCATGTTGATTTTACAAAAAGGAATGAATAATCCAAGTGTTAGTACTGTCCACTCATCCATCGTGTAGATTCTTGTAAACATTTCCCAGTACAAAAAGGCATTTTGCTTTAACATGTTGTTGTCTTGTTTACTTCCTAGCCAACAATATTTGCTTTATTTTAGTCTCCCCCTCTCTCTCTCAAAAACAAAACAAAAATGGCAACAACATCAAAATCCAAGCCACCACACACATTTAGAGTAAGTTAAATCTGAAAGCTTGTAGAGTATTTAAGGGACAAGTTTTTCTTCTTGCCGCTTCAGTTTTGCTTTCATGCAATAATGAAATGACAGCTATATTCATACTTTCATGAACAAGCTACTATGTAAATTTTAGTCCTTCATTCCATCTGAAGTGGAGCAGAGGGATGTGATACAAAATAATTGCTGTCTCTGTTTTAGTTTGGTTTTCCTCTCAGGATTTCTGATTTTCCCTCTTCATTTTGTTTGACTGATGTAGGTTTTGGGGGGATTTTTAATGGTCTGATGATCATACAGTGATTAACTAAGGTTGTGGTTCAGAAAATTCTCTCTCCTTTCTAATATACTTCTTGTGAATGTGATTAAGACATTCCGAAATACAAGGAGCTTTAACAGGCTAAATACTTGAAGGCTGTTCTAGAAAACAGAGGAAAAATATAAAACTATGATGAAATATTATAAATAAAAATAACAAGTAAAAAAAAGAAAAAGAAAAAAGATCACCTAATTTTATCTTTTTGAAAAGCTGTGGTTTTTTTACCAGGCAGCTAAGAACAACACAGTTGTTCATTCACTAGCCCCCTGTTCACCTTACAAATACATAAAAGAAAGATAATGACATATTATAAACCATGTGAAATAAGCACTTTGAATAAACCAGTACTATTCTTCTTCTTCCCCCACAAAGGAGAATATGCCTATAAATATTTACTAAATAAGTCTTGATGTTGCTTTTTCAAAAGCATCTGCTTATATTTCCCTCTTCACAGAGACATTTAACAGTCAGTCAGTCAGTACAAAGAACAATGTTATTAAGGACTCCCTAGTTTACTGTTTTCACCGTATAATCAAGGTAGTTTCAAATGAACACCTCATTTGTTCTTTGTGCAGAAGCATATATTTCAGTTTCTGTAATCTATTTTTGTTTGGTTCAGAAATTCAGAAAATAATTTTATCTTTTAGTCAGCAAAGCAGAAATATATGTAGACTGCCCCAGGGGTGGAAACACAGCCCTACCATTTGCCATGGACTGATCCAGTCTGCGCTGGAGCAGGGGGAAGCTCCTGAACACCTGCAGTACATCGATGACGTTATTGTGTGGGGTGATACAGCAGAGGAAGTTTTTGAGAAAAGGAAGAAAATAGTCCAAATCCTTCTGAAAGCCGGTTTTGCCATAAAACAAAATAAAGTCAAAGGACCTGCACGAGAGATCCAGTTTTTAGGAATAAAATGGCAAGATGGATGTCATCAAATCCCAATGGATGTGATCAACAAAATAACAGCTATGTCTCCACCAACTAACAAAAAAGAAACACAGACTTTCCTAGGTGTTGTGGGGTTTTGGAGAATGCACATCCCAAATTACAGTCTGATTGTAAACCTGCTCTACCAAGTAAACCATAAGAAGAATGAGTTTGAATGGGGCCCTGAACAACGACAAGCCTTTGAACAAATCAAGCAGGAAATAGTCCATGCAGTAGCCCTTGGGCCAGTTCGAACAGGACCAGATGTAAAGAATGTGCTCTACACTGCAGCCGGGGAGAACGGCCCCACCTGGAGCCTCTGGCAGAAAGAACCTGGGGAAACTCGAGGTCGGCCCCTGGGGTTTTGGAGCCGGGGATACAGAGGATCTGAGGCCCGCTATACTCCAACTGAAAAGGAGATATTGGCAGCATATGAAGGAGTTCGATCTGCTTCGGAGGTGGTCGGTACTGAAGCGCAGCTCCTCCTAGCACCCCGATTGCCGGTACTAGGCTGGATGTTCAAGGGAAGGGTCTCTTCTACGCATCATGCAACTGATGCTACATGGAGCAAGTGGGTTGCACTGATTACTCAGCAGGCTCGAATAGGAAACCCCAGTCGCCCAGGAATATTGGAAGTGATTATGGACTGGCCAGAAGGCAAATACTTTGGGATATCATCAGAGGAGGAGGTGGGTCGTGCTGAAGAAGCCCCACGTTGGGCGCCAAAAAGACTGTCGTGGTTTAACCTGGCTGGCAGCTAAACACCACGCAGCCATTCGCTCACCCTCCCCCCTCCCTCTCTGGGACGGGGGAGAGAAATGGAAAGTGAAGCCCGTGAGTTGAGATAAAGAAAGTTTAATAAGACAGGAAAATAATAATAACAAAAATAACAATAACAAATAATAATAATAATAATAATACAATGGTGATAATAGGAAAGTAATAATATGTACAAACAGGTGATGCACAATGCAATTGCTCACCACCCGCTGACCGATGCCCAGCCTAACCCCGAGCAGTCCGGCCCCCTCCCCCGGCTAGCCACCCCTATATATTGTTTAGCAGGACGTCAGGTGGTATGGAATACCCCTTTGGCTAGTTTGGGTCACCTGTCCTGGGTCTGTCCCCTCCCAGCTCTTACTGCACCCCCAGCCTGCCTGTTGGCAGGACAGAGCAAAAGGCTGAGATGTCCTTGGCTTGGTATAAGCACTGCTCTGCAACAATTAAACCATTGGGGTGTTATCAGCACTCTTCTCATCCTAAGCCAAAACACAGCATTCCACCAGCTACCAGGAAGAAAATTAATTCTGTTCTAACTGAAACCAGGACACTTGGACAAGTACTTTTTCCCCGTTGTTTCCTCTAGCTATAGAAAACATACATCTGATCATCTTAAGAGTTCATCTTCAAAAGATAGTAAAGATAGCAAAATTGCATAAACCAGAGTTTTCAGGAAGTAAATTTAAGTATTCTCTGTATTGGGAAGAAACTCAAAACAGCTTTTGTTAAAGATAGATGAACTTTTTTTCTTTGGCAACAGCATTAAAAAAAAAAAAAAAAAAAACCTCTTAGTTGTGAGGTCTTTAATGCTAATATGTGAAAAATGCACTACTGGTCCTTTCCAAAAATTTCCATATTTCAAGTTCCTGGCTTCTGATGATAGCAAAGTCTGATGAAAAATAGAATTTAAATTATACAGACCTAGCTACCAAGGTTCCACTGGCAACCTGAAATGAAGTGGTGAGAACAGTGGAGTGATGGAGTTTTGGTGATGCCCAGCAGGCAGAACAAAGACCAGCTATCCAATTATTCCAGAGCCGATTGTGCTTCCCCTTTCCACGGCTGACAAATGGTTGTTGCAATTTAGGGAATATCTTTCTTGTAGTCAGGGACTCAGAACTGAACACCATACTCAAAGTGTGGTCTTACCAGAGCCAAGTACAACTGAAAAATCACTTCCCTAGTCCTACTGGCCACATATTTCTGATGCAGACCAGGATGTCATTGGCATTCTTGGCCATCTGGGCACACTGCCAGCTCATGTTCAGATGGCTGTCAGCCAACACCCCCAGGTCCTTTTCTGCTGGGCAGCTTCCTGACACTCTCCCTTGTCTCTTCACACACATATAAAACCATGGCAAAACAAAAATAAATTAAACCTGGTCTGCAAATGAAACTTTAACTAATATTTTATACTACAATATTATGCCTGTTTTTCCTTCTTTACTGCATTTTTAATACATTTTCAAAGTTCACAACAATATTTTTACTCATAGGTTGAAGCCATTGTACCCAGAACCCTGATCCTTACTTAAGTATTATAAAGGTTTACAGTGAAAAACTCATATATTCAATTTTTGACATATGAGTTCATTTATTTTCTTGAAGTTAACATAGTGATGTGCCTAAAATAAGTGGGACTCATTTGATTTAAGCTCAATCTATGTGGTGTTGGGAATCTAAGTATATTATGAGAGAGTAATGTAAATATTAAGTTATAATATTATTGTCTCTGTCTACATATAAATAACGAGAAAGAGGCAGTATCCATGGTGCCTTGGCCACTATTATCTAAAATCTGAAAGAAGGGGAACACAGTTTGGTGCTAGATAAAATATCAACCTTTAAGAATAGACTTCAAAAACTTTTTAAAAATTTCTTCCTGCTGACAAACTATGTCATTAATGATCCACTTATATGCATAGTTTATCTTTTGTAGCCTCAGGTCAATCAGTAACACCTGAAACAGAAAAGTAACACAAGGTAGAGCAATCTATGTTGTTATTGAATATAAAAACAAAACACCTTCATGTTGCAAATTACTTGATCAGTTCTTCACAAGTAGATATGGTTTCTAAGGGAATCAGAAAATTTATATCAAAATCTTTCAGAATATTGATGTTCTGTCATAAGTAACTACAGTTTCTAAATCTAATAAATTTTACATTTTGATAGATTCCTAGTGATAACAAAACATAACAACCAAACTAAGCAGTAAAATATATTCATATTTTCATATATTCATATATTCATATTTTATATGAATAATATATAATATATAAATATATATATATTTATAATATATAAAAATATATTCATATTTTTATATTTATATAAACTAACTGCTGTTCATAAAAAGCCCTTCCTGATTTTAAATCTCAGTCTTATTTGTTTCTTTATACATTCATCTAGTTTGACTAATTAAAATTTAAAATATCCTTTAATTTCATTTATTTCTCACAAGAATATCAGTAAATGCTAGTTTTCAAAGCAACCTTAATCAATGTAAATGCCAAATATTTATCATTTTAGATGTAGGATTCAACCTCATAACTTACCATTTTATAGACCATAAAGACTGCTTGCTACCCTACAACTTCAGTGGGATACATAGTTGAAATAACAATCGTAAAAATGCCCAAATATGTATGATTTTTCTTCCTAAATTTCATTGCTGTTTATACCGTATTTTTAGTGATAGTGTTTTTTTTCACACATGTACCTTGGGTAATGAAAATTAAATGAATGCAAGAAGAAATACTTACACAAAATTTTTAGTTAATGTACAGGCAATAATAAATTAGCACTTGTTTAATAAAATCATAGAATCATAGAATATCCTGAGTTGGAAGGGACCCACAAGGATCATTGAGTCCAACTTCTGGCTCCACAGTTCTTTCTACTCAACAATTCTAACCATATAACTAAAAGCACAGTCCAAATGCTTCTTAAACTCCGCCAGGCATGGTGCTGTGACTATGTCCCTGGGGATCCTGTTCCAGATCGCGACAACCCTCTTGGTGAAGAACCTTTTCCTGATATCCAGCCTGAATCTCCCTTGTCACAGCTTGACTCCATTCCCTCAGGTCCTAGCACTGGTTACTAAGATCAGGGCCTGCCCCCCTACTCTCCCTTGTGAGGAAGCTGTAGACTGCAATGACGTCTCCCTTCAGCCTCCTCTTTTCCAGGCTGAACAGGCCAAGCAACCTCAGCCACTCCCCATACATCTTCTCCTCTAGGCCCTTTACCATCTTAGTAGTCCCTACTGGACACTCTCCTCTGGAGTAGTCTCCTCTGGACACTCTCCAATAGTCTCACATCCTTTTTATACTGGTGTTCACACAGTACTCAAGGTGCTGCCGCTCCAGCACAGAGTAGAGCAGGACAATCACCTCCCTTGATCAGCTAACAACACCATGCGTGATGCACCCCAGGATACAGTTGGCCCTCCTGGCTAACAGGGCATACTGCTGGCTCGTGTTCAGCTTGCTACCAACCAAATCCCACAGGTCCCTCTCTGCTGGGCTGCTGTCCAGTATCTCGTCCCCCAGTCTGCACATATAGATAGGGTTGCCTCGTCCCAGGTGCAGGACCTGGCTCTTGCTCTTGCTAAACTTCATGTGGTTGGTGATTGCCCAGCTCTCCAATCCATCCAGATCTCTCTGCAAGGCCCTTCTACCTTTAAAAGAGTCAACAACTCTTCCCAAAGAGGAGTTTACTGTGAAGATCTAATATACTGTGCGCAAGTGGAGTTTGAAACATTTTGGGGTGCCAGATCCTTCTGACAGATCCAAGAAGGGATCTAAAAGGCTTTTGAAGTCGATGTGAAAAGTTTTAGCTAATTTCTGTATCTTAAAAACAGAAGAGAACACAACCCTTTAAAGAACTTTTGTGTAGTACACTGCTTGTGTGTTCAAATCTACTGAAGAATTTGCAGAGGATCTTCAAAATCTTGTGGGTAGCATTGTAAAGGGTACATGACTTCCTTTGAATTTTACGAAAAGGCAAGGTGGGACAAAGAACAGAAACAGGACAGCCCCACAAGCATTGAAAAAGATATACATATATATCTATATATATATCAAAGCTGGAATCTATTAGGCTTTGCACTGATTAGGTTACATGAGGATGAAAGAATTTGGCCAGGCAGTGGCAGAAAATATTGCAGGAACACAAGAAACATTGGCATCCAAACTTCTAAATGTCTAAATCTGTTTGTTGTTGTTGTTGTTGTCATTGTCTTCAGATAAAGCCCTATCTATCTGACATGAAATAATGTATTTTATACTTATGTATTATCTTAAAGTCCCCAAAGTTCCTAATTGTTTTAGAAAAGCTCTTACTGTGATGCCACAAATCACCACGGAAATGCAAAATAAAAGATGTTTAAAGTTGCTTTTATTCTTTTTGGAGAGATGAAGATTGGAACACTTTATTTATGATAACTTCCATGAACTAAATATTGTGTTTTATCTCATTCATGTATTATGTCTTAGCTCCAAATAGAGGCACAATGTTTTTACCAGAAATCAATTCTAAATTTAGATACATAAATTTAGTTGTCTGAAACAACTCAAGACATAAAATAAACAAAGGTTATACCAAATTGTACTAGTTGCTAACTTATCAGTAACTACAGAGAGTCCAGTGTTGATTTAAAAAAAAAAAAAAAAGTTTTCCACAGTGTTCAACACACCAAATGGGCACATATGTTTTAGGATGATCTGACCAGCTCTCTTAATTCTGCTATTCTGCTAATTTTAAATTTTACTGATTAGATAAACAATGATGTGTATGGAGTCATCTAACTTGCAGATAGATGCTATAGAAAATTTGCATGTCTTAATCTGGAGCCAAATTCCTCCCTGGATATTGCTGTCTACTTTTACTGGAATACAGAAATACAAGATGCAATATAGTATTATCCATGATTCTTTGGACAGACAAACTATTTTCAACAACAAATTAAGAAAAAATAAAAGATGCATGTAAAACACGGTTGTTGTTAAAGCTTCACCTACACTTAAAGTAATACACTTTGCACAGCTAAAATAACTATGTATTGACAAATCAATTAAGCAATTAACTCCTCTTTCTATTGAGAAAACAATGAAAAATATTTTGGAAAACACATATTCTTCACAATGTTTAAAAATGCCTCAAAGCAGGAAAACATAAAAATATGTGGAAATTGAGTTTGAATTTGAACTGGCTATTATTTCTTGATTATTTCCCAGTCATAAAAGAAGCAGTATGAGTGATATTTGAAAATGGTTTTTAAAGTGTATAGCAATGAAATTGCTTTGAGCTCTCATCACTTTCATATGTTAATATGAGCATAAAATTGGAAGACAGATTAAATATATAAATTAATGTGTTTTCAGCTATCTTTCTATTTCACATATTGCCTATCATTAACAAAACATTTTAGATAGCAATTTAAAAATTTCTACAAAACATCCTGCATTTGTTATTCAGCAACATGTGAGCAGACTGAGGCACGTTCTTACAATATGTTCTTACTGTAGCCTGGAAAGTGTTTTCTAGATATTAGAAATTATTTCTTTATGTTATGTAAATTTCTCATTATATTTTTTTTAAATTTCTTTTTATTTTAAGAAAACAGAGAGTATTATAGACCTTTGATTACAGGATATTGCTTTTACTTTTCCCTTAATAGCTGATATATTTTATATTCTGTTTTAAAATTAGGACACTCTCTTCAAAGTGTCAATGATATAAAACCTTAGTTATTATATATTTTTTAAAAATGTTAGGGATATTTTTATCATAACTTGTTTAAATATGCATATATTGGGAAAAGAATAAAATTAATTTTGATTTGTTCTATATTTTTTTTCTCAAATATCTGATGTAGATTTTAAGTTTCAGGCACTGAAACTAAACCCAAGCAGCAATGTTCTCTAGAAAAGTATAAAATTTGTTTAAAATTGATTGCAAGCGTTAGAATGCTTAGAAATTTTGCATATTTCCAAGGGGTTAGAAAATCAGAAAGTTATGACAATATGCTGTTTCAAATGTTCAAGTTTAAGTATGTTGCAATTCAAAATAAAGCAGTAGCAGCACTCCAGCCCTTTAACTGCTCAGATGTTATCCATTTCACATTTACAGGTAAAAATTTATGCATAGTTTTTAATTATATTCTTTTGTCTACTTTATAACAAACATAGAGATTTAACAGCAGGTGAACATGTATATGTTCAAGAAACATGAAGGTTAGTGATTGTATTAAGTTCTAATCAACAGTATGATTACTAATGATGAACATGGTAAAGAAATAGCACTAATTACATTCAATTCACAAAAAGTTCACTTGGCTCCTTTCACGGACAATCTAGGAATTAGCAATCTTGTTAATAAGTGCTGTTTTCGTATGTGCCTTGGCCTCAATAGTTGGCAAAGCTTGGTTTTCCTGTTATTTTATTGATATGACTTATATGACTTTCTAGTTATCATCCAACTTCTTCTTGCTTTGGTTAGCTAAAACAAAAATAAAAAATCCTCCTCTCCCCCTCCCCCCCCCCCCCCCCCCCAGTCACTGGTACAGTGTTCATTAATCATTTGAAAATGGGATGAATAATAGGTTAGCAAAGCACTAAGTAAAGACTAAGAAGCTTAGAAGTTTAGAGTTACCTATTTACATCAAATCTTCCTAATCTGATGATTGTATGAGATCTGCCTGCTACTCAAGTCACCTATTTATGAAAGCAGATAAAAGTAACATTTTTTTCTCTTATAATAATATAGATATATATTATTATATATTATTATTATATATTAATATATATATTCTGCATAGAAGATATCAGCTCCAAGTCTTAGAATCTTGTTTCTGGCATCCAATGTGACTAGTTTGAGCTCAAAGATTAAGTGACATTTTAGTTTTAGATAACAAACTGAGTAAGCAGAGCACTTGCAATTTTTTAAGATGTGCAAAAAAAAAAAAAAAAAAATTAAAATGTGTTAGCCCTTAAATGTTTCAGCAAATACCTCTAATATTTATTTTACTTTTCTATTTCAGGGTACTTAAAAACCATGTCATATACTCTGAACTTTATCTGCTTGAGTTGTGTTTCCTTCAGGAATGTGCAGCTCTACTGTATTTGAATGGTTAGAAAAGACCTAAAATTAAATACAATAGTTCTTTTTATATTTTATTTGATTAATTAGACAGAATAATGTCATTTTCTCAAGTATTTCAATATATATGAATGACTATTTTCATAAAAAGGACCTTTGTTTTTACAGCCATTCATTAAACAGATTATAGAGTATATAGAATAGAGCATATATCAATGTCAATATTAATATAATTATTAATATTATTATAATTAATATATTAATAATTAATTGATTATATATAAATAGATTATAGAGTATATAGAATTCCCCTGTAATTAGGATGATCAAAGCCAGAAGAGAATCATATTTAAAAGAAGACATAGAAAACATGATATATCCTTTTGGTTAGATTTAAAAAAAAAAAAAAAAAAAAAAAAAAAAAAAAGACAAATAAAAACCAAAACACAGGTATTTAAACAAGCAAGCTTTTAATTCTCTAAAATTAAAAAAAATAAATAAATAATCACTGTTCTCCAACTATTTTCTTGCAAACTGAGGGACTTTTATAAAACAGATAACATTACTAGCATTGAAAGCAAATATTAGTCAATTACGTCTTACGGCATTTTTAAGCTTTTAATCCTCTGTCCACTGTTTACAGGCAGTCAAGAGGGCTGTTTTTTAAACGTATTGATCGGACGGACAATATTATCCAGGAAAATAATATAAATACTGTCATATTTTAAATTACTAATCTCTTCTTTTGTCATTTAAATTTGGAGAATTTTCATATGGCAGCTCTGGGAAAAGTAAATGTATTTCTATGAATATTCTGAATATTAAAATTAAATAAATTAATTAATTAATAATCAATAAATAAATAATAATTACTGGGTAAGTTTACTAGAGGAAAATGAACAATACAAACACATAGAGTCTTTTTTTTTTTCTTTTAAAGTGCCTAAACTGATCTGGGTTTACAAACAGTACAGAGGAAGTCATATCACTAAGGTAGACAGGCAAAAAAAGCCTGAATGGGCATCTTACTGTTTAATATGAAAATGTATCTTACAGTTCAGTATGAAAAAGTTAATGTATATTTATGGAAGAGTACAACCCAGCCATCATTGTAGGGGTTAGATATGGCTGAAAAATTGGAACAGGCCTTTATGAATTGCATGAGTATTTGATGTTGTGTGTGCAGGTTTAGTATTCTCACGTCTTCCACTTGTGAAAGGTGTGACAAAAAACTTCTATTTTATCTATTATTTCTGATCTCATTTTTTTCCTCAAAGATCATTTATCTAAAAAATTTCATCTGACATGCATCAAACATGTATGGATTTGTACGTACATGTTGGGAATTGGCATACAGGACGTGGACATGTGTCCGTGGAACAATTGTTCAATCTGAGCTTACCTTAAGCAACCAGGAGTAGGCCTTAGAAAATCTCGTGGCCTGCTGTAGCTGAGCAAACCAAGCTACCAGGGTAACTGTGAGAAGCTCCCACGGCAATGACTCCCACATCGCCCAATTAAGGAACTCAGAAAAATATTGTTACCAGCAGCTGGCCTCAAGGACAAGGTCTACGTGACTGCTAATCACAAGGGGGGTTGTTTTTCCTGACTGCTAATCACAAGGGGGGTTCTTTTCTTGCAGGTGGGATTGTTTTCTTATAGTTGTTTGTCTGAGTGCTTTTGACCAATAATCTTGTGTGAAACACTGTCCGCCCCTGTAAAGTTCACTATAAAAGTTAGGCTATTCAGGCAATAAAATGGAGCAGCATGATCTGACTCAACTGGTGTCTGTTGTGCTTTCGGCCGTGCTTCCTAACACGTACAAATGCATGTACACTTAAATATGGGCTGAATAACTTTTAAAAAAAATTAATATTAAAAAGAAAAATAAAATGTAGATATGGTAAAAAGGACTGAGCTTATCTACAGAATAAGAATATGGAGAATTAATTTAAAAGTAATATTGAGAGCATATTTAGACCATATGGCCTCCAAAGGTCCATTCTAACCTAAACTATTCTGTGATTCTGTGAAATAGAGACCTATGCATTTTTTGACTAAGAAAGAGACTAAGGTAACAATTTCAGTGTGTATTTCAGAGAGAAGACATTCACTCACACAGAGAGTGAGGATGAGGACATATTGATGGATTCATAGAATCATAGAATCATTAAGGTTGGAAAAGACCTCCAAGATCATCTGGTCCAACCATTCTCCTTCCACCAATATCACCCACTAAACCATGTCCCAAAGCATCAAGTCCAGCTTTTCCTTAAACTTCTCCAGGGATGGTGACTTCACCACCTACCTGGGATCCCATTCCAATGGGATCCAAGATTCCAATACTCTTACTGAGAAGAAATTTCTCCTAATTTCCAAACTAAACCTCCCCTGGTGCAACTTGAGACCATTCCCTCTAGTCCTATCACTAGTCATCTGCAAAAAGAGTCTGACACCCAGCTCCTCACATCTTTCTTTCAGGTAGTTGCAGAGAGCAATAAGGTCTCCCCTGAGCATCCTCATCTCCAGACCAAACAAGCCCAGTTCCCTCTGCTGCTCCTCATAGGACTTTTTTTCCAGGCCCTTCTCCCACTTCACAGACCTTCTCTGGATATGTTCCAGGGCCTCAATATCCTTGTAATGAATTCAGTACTTGGGGTGCAGCCTCACCAGAGCAGAGTACAGGGTAACCCCTCTGGTCCTATGACTACACTATTCCTGACACAAGCCAGGATGCTGTTGGCTGTCTTGGCCACCTGGACACACTACTGGCTCATGTTCGGGTGAACATTGAGCAACACTCACGGATCTTTTCCTCTGCCCATCTTTCCAGCCACTCTGCCCCAGTCATGTAGTATTGCATGGGGTTGTTGTGCCCCAAGTGCACGACCTGGTACTTAGTCATGTTGAACCTCATCCCATTGGTCTCTTCCTATCAATCCAAATTATCCAGGTCCCTCTGCAGGGCCTTCCTACCCACCAACAGATCAACAGTTCCCCTGAACCTGGTGTCATTTGCAAACTTACTGAGGGTGCACTCAATTCCCTCATCCAAATCATCAGTAAAGGTATTAAACAGGATGAGCCCCAACATCAACCCACAGGGAACACCACTGGTGACCAGTCATCAGCTGGGTTTAACTCCATTCACCACTATTCTCTGGTCCCAGCTGTCCAGCCAGTTTTTAACCCAGCAAAAAGTGTACCTGTCCAAGCCATGGGCTGTCAGCTTCTCCTGGAGAATATTATGGGAGAAAGTGGCAAAGGTCTTGCTGAAGTCTAGGTCAACTACATGAACAGGCTTTCCCTCATCCACCAGGTGGGTCATCAGGTCATAGAGTGAGATGATGTTGGTCAGGCAGGACTTACCTTTCATGAACCCATGTTGACTGGGCTGTGACTTGTCTTTCATGAACCCATGTTGACTGGGCCTGATCCCCTGGTTGTCCCACACATGCTGCATGATTGAATTCAAGATGACCTGTTCCATCACCTTTCCTGGCACCAAGGTCGGGCTGACAGACATGTAGTTCCCCAGATCCTCCTTATTACCCTTCTTATAGATAGGCGTCACATTACCAAGTCTCCAGTCATCTGGGACCTCTCTGGATGACCATGACTGCTGATAGATGATGGAAAGCGGCCCAGCGATCACATCTGCCAACTCCTTCAGCACCCTTGGGTGTATCCCATCTGGCCCCACGGACTTGTGACAGTCCAGGTGGCGCAGCAGGTCTCTGTATCCACCTGAACTAGGCAGGGGTGGGGGTTATTCTGCTCCTTGTCCCAGACATCCAGGTTGGGAGGATAAGTAATCTGAGGATAACTGGTCTGGCTAGTAAAGACAGATGCAAAGAAGGTGTTAAGAATCTCACCCTTTTCCTTATCCTCAGTAGTCATGTTCCCTTCTGCATCCAGTGAAGAATGGAGATTCTCCTTGGCGTTCCTCTTACTGCTAATATATTTGTGAAAACATTTTTTGTTACCCTTAACCATACTGGCCAGGTAGAGCTCATGCTGGGCTTTGGTCTTCCTGATTTTTTTCTCTGCATATGCTGGCAACTTCCTTGTACTCTCCCCAAATTGTCTGTCCCTTCTTCCACCGGACATCATCACTTTTTTCTCCCAAATACTCAGCAAAATTCCCTGTTCAGCCATGCAGATCTTCTTTCCAACCAGCTCATCTTATGGCAAACAGGGACAGCCTTCTCCTGTGCCTTTATGACTTCTTTCTTGAGGACTGTCAGCCTTCCTAGACCCCTCTGCCCTTCAGGACTGACTCCCAAGGGACCCACCCTATGAGCATCCTGAACAATTCAAAGGCTGCCCTCCAGAAGTCCAAGGTAGCAGTTTTACTGACCCCCCTCCTGACTTCAACAAGAATAGAGAATTCTATAATTTCACGGTCACTCTGCCCAAGACAGTTCCTGACCATCACATCTCCCATCAGTCCTTCTCTGTTCGTGGACAGTATGTCTAGCAGGCTCACTAGCCAGCTGAGTCAGGAAGTTATCTTCCATGCACTCCAGGAGCCCTCTAGACTGCTTTTTTAATAGAACACAAACATAAATCATTACTTTTTTATACATTTAATAGAAAATCATTATTGAGGGCAATCCTAATTCTACTGAGGGAAAATTCAAAGACTTTGTTTATAGCCAGTATAGATACCTACAGAAATTATTCACTGCATGCTTATACAGCTGTCTAAGACTGGATACATAAACATTTCTTTAGAGCTGTTGGCTTTTCTGCATTGACAATAAAGGGCTCCCAGGAAATGAAGCAGAGATTTAGACATCAGATATTTAAACAATCTGATTTAGATTATGGGATACTGTCCCCTCTACTACCCTATAAATGAACTCTCAAGAAGTCCTTATATTGAGACAGTAGCCTTCAGATTTTCTACTTACAGTAGCACTTAGATTTTCTACTGCTTCATGATGAATCAGATTCCTTCCTTCTATCTTAAAAGAAGAGGTATATATTAAATATGCATTAGGACAAGTTGTACCAGTTGACAAATATTAGGAATCAACACAATTCTACTGTCATATGAGAAACCTGTCACAGTGAGACCACTTTAACTTCTACTAGTGACCTTATCAAAAATACATCTGAAACACGATTTCCTCATGAGACATGACATCTGAATTTTATGAGCTCAAATGCATCCTATATCCTGTCAGAAAACTGCTGTCTTTTTTCAAGAAAGAGTCTCTATAGATGCAAGTAATAACACTTTTTTTTTTTTTTCTGAAGAATATTCTGAAAAGACTATTCCAAATATACAGTGCTTGTTGTTCTGAAGATACTCTAGGGATGTTTTGAATTGTTTTTCTTTGCAACTTTTTCAGTTTTGCACAAAGCATTCCAAAGACTGCTTCAGCCATGAAGATTTTAAGTATCACCTCCTAAGAGCACAGGAACAGGCAATTCCAAAATATCAGAAGTCAAGAAGATGGAGAAGTAGAATATTTTGGCTGACCAGGGATCTTCTTCTAGAGCTTAGGCAGAAAAAGAAAGTGCATGTACATTGGAAGTGAGGTCAGGTGACACAGGAATACCAAAGAGATACTGATGACAATGATAGGGAGAAAAATCATGCAGCCAAAGCTCAATTAGAGTTGAAGTTGGTCAGTACTGTAGGGGACAATATAAAGCGCTTTTATAAATATATTAACAGAAAAAGGTAGAACAGGTATAGCATTGGCCCGTACTTGATGAGGGACATAAATAAAGCAGAAATATTTAATGCATTCTTTGCCTCTGCCTTCAACACCAATGATGGGTCCTGGGCCACTAGAGCCCCAGTTCAGAAGACCATGACTGCAGAACACAGTCAGTTCCAAACTAGTGCATTTGTATGTATATACATCTATGGGACCGATAGGTTTCCTCAAAGGATACACAAAGAACAGGCTGATATCATAACAAGACCCCTCTCAGGTATTTTTCTTGGGAATCTGGAGGGGTCCTAGTCAAGTGGAAACTGGTAAATGTCCCATTTTTTGTCAAGTGCAAGAAAGAAGACACTGGTAATTACAAGCCTGTCAGTCTTACTTCAGTGCCAGGTAAAATTATGGAGAAGATTCCTGAGAGTTATTGAAAAACACCTGAAAGACATACAGTCATAGATCACTGCCAGCTTGGGTTTCTGAGGTGAAAATCCTGTTTAAGTAACAATTTCCTTTTCAGACAAGGTTACCCACCTAGCTGACGAGGGGAAAATGGTTGATATAGGTTTTTTGGATTTCAATGAAGATTTTAATAACGTTTCTCACAGTACTTTTCTGGAAAAATGTACAGCATACAGCTAGACAAATACATAATACAATGGGTGAATAATTGGCTGATGGGTCAGGCTCAAAGAATTATGAGGTTACATCAGGCTGGCAATTGGTCATAAAGTGGGTTCCCAAGGGCTCAATTTTAGGACCAGTTTCCTTTATTTTTTTCATAAATTACCTGGACGGAGGACCAAACTAAATGCTTACTAAGTTTGCAGTTGATACTAAATTAAGGGGAGCTGTTGACTTACATCAGGGTACAGAATTCAATCTCATTTGCCCTGAACTAATATTTTTTCACTTTTTTTTTTTTTTTTTTTAGTCTTACTGAGCTCATAGTTATGAATGAAAAATAGTAACTGACATAATGAAAATTAGTAACTGGAGGTGTGGAGGTGGCTTCCACCTCCAGCTGCTCTGGACCAGCAGTGCTTCTATCTGGCCACTGGGGCCACTGGCACCCAGCCCAGTGCCCAGGAAACAAGGGTCTCTGCCCAGGCTGGGGGATGCAGCTGCCACTTCCTTTTTTGCATGTTCAGCCAGTAGCAAAGCTGAGCATGTATCCCAGAGACACACAGACAGTGAAAAGACACCGGCATGACCATTCATAGAGGCTGCCCCAGTCAATGTCTGCCTTCAACAACACACATGAAAGAGACACAGACAGATGAGACCCCTTTCCTCCTCTCTGGTTGGTAGGGATAGAAGGTCCCTACTGGAGGCACATGCAATCACACCACCTGCTAGGTTCAGAAGCATATATCCACACATGTGGATCCTTTGAGTACCCGGCATGCATGTCTGTTCAGCACCCTTGCCTGCATCCTGGGCTCCTTGCTTGGCTTCTTCAAATACAGGTGCAGCCTCTCTGTCCAGAATCCCTGCCTGGATCCCAGACCCCTTACCCACTTCACAGGTCACCTACTTGCTGCTTAGTCCGGCTGGAAGTTTCCTGCAAGCACACAAGTACTCACTCACCAATCCCTCATGTACACCACATTTGCAAGTCCCTCTGGGTGTACCAGCATGGACTGCCCACCCACCTCATACCCTGGTCTAGATTCAAGGCCACATCACTTTCTGGCTAGTCCAGCTTCAAGCTTGCTATAGAACACACATGGACACCCATGCAAACAAGGTTGGGAAAACCACATTCTTCCCCCAACCCCCCAACCCTCACCCTGACAGCAGCCAGCACCAGGCACATGGGCTGCAACCTACACATGCTGTTCCAGTGGCTAGTGCAGATCCCTGCACTTGCCTCTCTCACGCTGGTCCCCCCTCTTCCCAGCATCTGGTTTGGGAACATCCACAGCACCTGCCCCAGTGGCTGGGAGTAGAAGACCTTCACTCCAATAGCTGATGCTGGGGTCCTGTTCTCTCCAGTTGCTGGCACCACAGGCTGGGGATGTCTAAATGATAAAATCTTTCTGGATTTCAGCAAAACTTTTGATACTGTTTGTCACAGTATCATTCTAGACAAAATGCCCAGCATATAGCTAGACAAATATGTAATGCGATGAGTAAACAACTGGCTGATGGATCAGGGTCAAAGGATTATAGTAAATGGAGCTATGTTAGGCTGGCAGCCAGTCACTAGTGGGGTTCCTCAGTGCTCCATTTTAGGACTAGTTCTTTTTAATGCTTTCATAAATGACTTGGATGCAGAAGTCTGTCAGGGGGAACTGCATGTGCAAGTTGAACTAGTGCCAGCTACTAGAGTCATAGGTTCATCTTTCCTGTAAAGTGTTATCTGTAGATTATTAGCCTACCAATTAGTGCGAGTGAGATTTTTTGATATTTTTGTGTGTGTGTGTGTGTTCATCTCCACAGTCTTGCCAAGTCTGTGTCTCATTCTCACTTTTTAGCAATCATAAATTAGATAATCCTGCTGGAACAACCTTCCTATGTTCTGTGTCTCTCCTTATTTATTAGTACAGCTGAATTTGGCCGTTGTCTTTTGGTTTTACCAAATGATCAGGATTTCTGTATGTAAATGTTTGTTCTTCCCATCTCATTTTTCCTGTGATACCCTTTGTCAGACTGTTTTATCCAAGGAATAAGCCATCTCAAACTCTTCATATCCTTAAAAGTGATATGAACAAAGCCTCAACTACAGCCTTTACTGTGTAAGGAAATATGGCATCAGTGCTTATAACCCTCAGACATCCCAGTGTGTAAGATCAGGACCTAGATAATTTTTTCATCATATCTTTTATTTTTGCAAATAAATCAAAATATTTTATTATTCAAAAGGATCACTTTCAAGCTGTCTCCAACACCAAAAGCACCTTTGCTTTTCTCTCTTTTTGTAATGAAGATACTGACAGAGGATTTTACCTCTGTCTATTGAATACAGCTTTTTCTTTTACTTATGATTTTAACACATAGAACTCTTGATAAGCCTAGCTGTTGTCATATCATTTCCTCATCTGAACTCCTTACTTCTCACAACTTTCATCTCACTAATGTAAATCTTGTAAAAGATGTCATATTTCAAAGCTACCATAATTAGAGGGTTCAAATCAGAAAGGGAGATTAAAATGTTTTTCAAAGTAACATGGAGAAGTTCAGATCTCACCAGAGGAAATCGTAAATCTTCTTCATTTATTTATAGCAAGAAAACATCCTTTTATATATACATATATATATGTATATTAAGTGGAAAGTAGAAAATATAAATATTTCACAGTGATAAATATTAAATGAGAATCTAAATAATGAGAATCTAAATAATTTTTATATTGTCAAACTTGATTATGATTTCTTATCTCAGCAGGTAGGCTACTGTACTAGATTTATATGACAAGGTTTTAGCAGCAGGGGGACTGCAGAGGTTGCCTCTGTGAGAACAGGCCAGGGACTGCTCCCATATTGCACAGAGACAATTCCAGCTGACTCCAGTGGAACTGTTGCAGGACAGAGCTGACGCATCAGCCAAGCCAGTGGCGGTGCATCAGTGATAATACACTTAAGCATGGGTAAAAACCTCTGCCCAGCAGTTCTGTGAGAGGAGAATGAAGGGAAAAAATGTAAGAAAAACAATGGTGCTGGAGCAGAGATTCTCCAGAGCACTTGAATATGCCATGCAGGAAGCTGCAGCTCAGGGAGAGACCATGTGTGAGTAGGCTTCTGGCAGAACTGTGGCTTGTCCAGAGGGGTCCACACTGCAGCAGGTTTTCTGGCAGTAATTGAGTCCCATGAGGGACCCATGATGGATCAGTCTGTTCCTGAAGGGCTGCACCCAATTGTATGAAATAGACCCTTGCTCAAACATTCCTTGAAGAACTGCAGCCTATGGGAAGGACTCACACTGGAGCAGTTGTGAAGGACTGTATCCCATGAGAAGGACCCCACATTGGAGCAGGAAAAAGCCGTACGGAATTTTATGAACTGACTGCAAGTCTTGCCATCCCCCACCCCATGCGTCCCTCGTATGGGGAAGAGGTGAAACTGCTAGGAACAAGGGAGTGAAATTGAGCCTGTGAAGAAGGAAGGTGGGGGGAATTCAGAGGGAAGATGGTTTTAGTTTTGTCTTTTCTTGTTACCACCCTACTCTATTTTTAACTGCCAATAAAATAAATCTTTCCCAAGTTGAGTCTGCTTTATCCATGACAGTAAGTGATCTTCCCGTCCTTATCTCAACTCTCAAGCTCTACATCTTATATTTCTCCCATTTCCTGTTGAAGAGAAAGAGTGAGAGCAGCTGGGTGGGATTTTGCCAGCCAGTCAAGATCAAACCTGCCATAGCTACAGACCTACTTACCTGAGAAAGTAGTTATTTTCCCAAGATATCCTACTACCACAGCTGAGATTAATCAAGAGACTTATAAAGAGTCTTATAAAGAAAAAGGATTATAGACATGGAAAAATCGTGTGGTTGAATTTAATTTTTGTCCAATGTAGCTCATATATTATATGTCTTGTATTGAAAATGTTGCATATTTTTTATTAAAAGTAGGGGATGTACTGTGAAAGTACTACATTGTTGTGCTAGTGGATGCTTTTTCTTTCTTCTCTTTCTTTTTTAAAAATATTTTTCCCTTGAAGAACTGATTTTATACAATCTTTTCACAAACTGTTTTTTTTAATCTATATATTATATTTTAGTGTATTATAATAATTTGTAGTTTTACTTTTGATGAAATAGGAATCTTAAGATGAATTTGAATTGAATATTTAATGTGTGAATATTATAAATGTAAAATTTGTGTAAAATGCAGATACAAAGAAAAATACAGTGAAACTACAACTTTCTGTTTCCACATTAAGTCTGCAGCTGTCTTCCAGCTAGGTATTCAATCACACCTATTACTCTGTAGATATAGCATGATACAATAACTGTGGGAATAAATCATGATGGTCACAGAACATGGCTATGGTATTACTTTCTAAGTGATTTGATATGTGCATAAGTGAATAAGAAAGTTTCAGTAATCATAATAATTAACAGAAATATCTGAAGACTCCATAAAAAATAAATAAGTCTGTAACGGGTTAAGAGTTACAAGAAAAGATTATAGCAATAAGCAAGTTTGGGATACATCTTGAATATTTAAGGACATTTTGTTTAGGGGAAAAATCAACCTAAATATGTCACATCTCTTCTGTGTTTGTTTGTTGTTTTTTTTTTTTTTTTTTTTTTTTTTTTTTTTTTTCCTTTTCCTGTTTCTTATTAACAAAGACATTTTTATGGAAGCATTTCTTATTTTATAAGAATTCATCTGCTGCTACTGTTTATTCCTCCAGCTGAAGTCACAGTCTTCTGACATCACAATCATTGTCAGAAAACCTCAGGTTTATGTCAAAGAAGTGACTCAAAGTAAACACAAAGAAAACAATAAGATTTGTTTCATAATTAAATCTTACCTCCATATTGTGGTGGTTTCACAGTGATGGACTGATAAACTCTCTCATTCCTCCTCCACAAAGGGAGAGATGGGGAAGAAAGTAGGATGGGAAAGAAAAAGGCTCATGAGTTGAGAGGTTGAGATAAGGATAATTTAATTAAAGTAAAAACAAGAGGGGACAAACAAAACAAAACAAAACAAAAAGGCCATGTGGAAACACAGATAGAGAAAAATCAAACAAACAAAACACCACAATTATTCTCTACTTCTGTAGTGGGTTTAAGTGGCAAGGTTAAGCAGGGGAGCCATAAAGGTGGCTTCCAGGAGAAGAATCCAGAAGCTGCCCCGTGTTAAATAACAAAAATAAAAAATAAATAAATAAAACCATATCGCTTAGCGATACGGTTTAGTGGAGGACTTGTTAGTGTTAGGTCAGAGGTTGGACTCAATGATCTTGAGGTCTCTTCCAACCTAGACAATCTGTGATTCTGTGAAAAAATAATAATTAAAAAAAAAAAAAAAAAAAAACCTGCTCCAGAACTGCAGCTAGTAGAGAGAAAGGAGTAAGTAACAGCCTTGCAGATGCCAAGGTGAGTGAAGAGGGAGGGGGAGAGGTATTCCAGGCACCAGAACAGAAGTTCCCCTGTGGCCTGTGGTAAGGACCATGGTGAGCAGGCTGTCTCCCTGCAGCCCATGGACTACCACGGTGGAGCAGATATCCATGCTGCAGCCCATGGAGGAACCCCAGTGGAGCAGGTGGAGCTGCACTGAAGGAGGCTGCAGCCTATGGAGAACCCCTGCCAAAGCCGATTCTGGGCCAGACCTGCAGCCCATGGAGAGGAGCCCACACAGGAGCAGGAGGTCTGGGGGGAGCTGCCACCCATGGGGACCTGTGCTGGAGCACTTTGCTCCTGACAGATGGACCCCATGGTATGGACCCATATTTGGAGCAGTTCTTGAAGAGCTGCTGCCTGTGGGAAGCCCATGCAGGATCAGTTCAGGAAGGACAGCATCCCGTGGGAGGGACCCCACAAGGAGCAGGGGCAGAGAGTGACTGTGAAGGAGCGGCAAAGATGATGCGTTAGGGACTGACTGCAACCCTCATTCCACCATTCTCCTAGGCTGCTTGAGGGGAGAAAGTGGAAAAGGGTGAATGGGGGGAAGGTGTTTTTGGTTTCTTTCCTCTGTTTCTCACTTCTCTAGCTTGTCAGTGATAGGCAACAAATCTTACTATCTCCCTACTCTGAGTCTGTTTTGCCCATCATAATAATTGTAGAGCAATCTCCCCATCCTTATCTCAACCCTTGAGCCCTTTGCATCATATTTTCTTCACCTTTGAGGAGGGAAAATGAGAGAGTGGCTGAAGTGGAGCTAGGCTGCCCATCTGAGTAAAACCACCACAACTTCCCAACAACAAGCAATGTTTGGCTACATCCTGGGAAGCAGGGCCTCAATGCATGTGGCAGTTGTTTGGGATGACAGATGTGGTCAACAGCTCTATGTCCAAGTGGAGGTTGGTGACAAGTGGTGTCCCTAAGGGGTCTGTCCTGTGATCCATACTGTTTAACATCTTTACCAATGACATAGTCATGGGGATCAAGTGCACCTTCAGCAGGTTTGCTGATGACACCAAGCTCAGTGGTGCAGTTGATACAACAGAAGGAAGGGATGCCATCCAAAGGGACCTGGAGAAGCTTGAGAAGTGGGCCAAATGAGCTTCAACAGGCCCAAGTGCAATGTGCTGCACCTGGACAGGGGTAGTCATAGAGAGGCATACAGACTGGGACAAGAATTCATTGAGAGCAGCTGTGCAGAGAAGGGTTGGTGGTTCTGGTGGATGAAAAGCTTGACATGAACCAGCAGTGTGCACTTGCAGCCCCGAAAGACAACTGCATCCTGGGCTGCATCAACAGATGAGTGGCCAGCTGGTGGAGGGAGGTGATTGTGCCTCCCTTCTCTGCCCTTGTGAGGCCTCACTTGGAGTCCCCAGCACAAGAAGGATGTTGATCTGTCAGATCAGGTCCAGAGGAGGGCCACAAAGATGATCAGGGGGCTGAAGAACCTCTCCTATGAAGAAAGACTGGGAGAGCTGGGGCTGTTCAATCTACAGAAGAGAAGTCTCTGGGGTGACTTCATTGCAGCTTTTCAGTACTTAAAGGTTGCTTATAAAAAAGATGGAGAGCAACTCTTTGTTCCATCAGATAATGACAGAAAAAGGGGGCATGGTTTTAAACTGAAGGTAAATTTAGCTTAGATGTTAGGAGGAAATTCTTCACTCAGAGGCTGGTGAGTCAGTGGGATAGGCTGCTCAGAGAGGTTGTGGATGCACTATCCCTGAAGGTGTTCAAGACCAGGTTAGGTGAGGCCCTGAGAAACCTGATCTAGTGGGTTGTGTATATATGTATATATGTATATATATATATGTATATATGGCCAGGGGATGACCTTGAAGGTTCCTTCCAACCCAAGCTATTCTACGGTTCTATGATTCATAACAGGAGCTTTCCTACCTTTTATTGCTGAGTGTGACATTGCATGGTATGGCATATCCATTTGATTGTTTTAGGTCAGCTGCCCTGTTGACGTCCCCTCCCCACATCTTGCCCACCCCCAGACAGGCTTTGGGGGATTTGGAGTCTTATCTATTGCACTACTCAGAAATAGACAAAACATCAGTGTGATATCAATGCTTTTTGAGCCTTGTGTGTAGAGCAGAGCACCACTGCTAAGGGGAAAATTAACTACATCCCAGCCAGACTCAGTACACATCTCCCTGCAGGAAAAAAAAATAAAAAATAATAATTAAAAAAAAAAAAAAAAAAAAAAAAGGAGAGAGCCATAGAAGAAATCCATACAACAGGATGAAGTAGGGGCAACATTCCATCATAGAACCTAGAACCATCCTACTTTCTGACTAGAAAGAAGGCAACTTGATGTATATTAGGAAAAAAATTTCTATTCTATTCCTTATTGAACATTTTAAAACGATGTTTCATTGGAACTGATACACGGAATTGCATGTAAATTAAATTTTAAATTATAATTTAGCATAATAATTCATTTAAAAGACAGAGAGTAAAATGAATGATCCTAAAAATAAATAATAGGAATTAGTACTTAATTTTAATTAAAAAATAGATTAATGTAGATAACAAACATGTTCAAAATCAAAAATATTGCTTTGCAGTAATAGACTTAATATCCTTCATCAGTTTTGCTATCTGCAGAGGTGTGATTAGTAACTCTGATATTTTTTCCTCCTTTAAAATATTTTGAATCAGAAAACTGTTTTGCTGAAAGTCATTTCTTTAAAGAAATTTAGGCAACATCTAAAACTAAGCTGTAAACTTTCCCAGGATCAGACTGGAATCCCAATAGAGAGACCAAAACCTACTGCATAGATGTAAAAGAATTTAAGGCATACACTTGGAGTATGTCAGAAATTAAATTTAATTCCTCTAAAACTGAATACTTATCTAACCTTCCCCCCTTCTAAATAAGTGTCCACTTTAGCTGTTCTGTTGAGTTCTCTGGTTTTCAAAAACTTAAAACAAAATGAAAACAGTTCAGTGTTAACCACAGTAGGAAGCTAAGCACCAGACAGCTGCCCACTACTTCTTTCTCCATGTGATGGGGGAAAGGATTGGAAAAGTAGAAGTGAGAAAACTGGATTGAGATGAAGGCAGTTTAAAAGAGAAACCAAAAGCTATGTGTGGAATCAAAGCAAGATAAGAAATTCATTCACTACTTCTCATTGGCAGGCAGATGTTCAGCCATTTCCAGGAAAGCAGAGCATCATCACACGTAAGAGTTACTTGGGAAGACAGAAATTCAAAACATAACATTATATGAGTTATTAGAAAATTAGCTCTATCCCAGCAAAACCAGTACAATCTTGTACAAATTCTTGTCTGCTAGCCATATAATTGAATTTCTAACACTACAAAGAAAAAGATGAAATAATTTGTCTAAAATTCAAATTCCTCAGCCTTGATTGCAAGTAGCATTAAAATGAGGATTTGATGATTATGCATTATATAGAAATAAGAGATACAATCCCTTGAACAAAAATTTTAGAATAATCTCCAAAATATTAATTTGAAAATAATTTCTTGTTTGGATTAGATTTTTGTTGCTGTTTCTTTCTTCAAGTATTTCCACATTATTATATTTTACTTCGTTTTCTCTATTTATCTCATTCTTCTTAGCAGTGAGAAAGAAGGACCGGCAGAAGTGACAAAATAAAGAAAAAACACTTCAAGTTCATTTCTTTGGATTTTTCATAGAATTCACAGAATCAGAGTCACAGAATGATTTAGGTTGGAAGGGACCACTGGAGGTCATGTAGTCTAATCAACTGCTCAAGCAGGGAAGCAGGGATACCTAGAATACAACTTTTGTTGCATATAATTTTTCTATCATCTCTAGCTTTTTTTTTTTTTTTTTTTTTTTTTTTTTTTGAGGTCAAGATAGTGTTTTTGTTAATAAATAAATAAATAAATGCACTGGTCTTACCAAGATTGACTAATCTTCTGTTTAAGTGCAAATAGCATGATCCACTCAACTGATATAGACAGCTGATCTGCTCAACTGATACAGCCATTTGTCTAAAACACAGGCCACTTTTTGTTCAGCTTTTTATGCAACAGTCAGTTAATGCCAAAGTTCTTCCCTGAGCTTTGTTAGTACATTGACCTTGCCCATCTTCCTTAAAACTTCAACCACTGTAAGGTTTTCTTGATTAGTCTAATCATGTCAATACAAGATATCAGTCTTGTGAACTAAATTCATCTATTTATCAGCATATTAAATCCTTCACTCAATATTATGTGCTGTCAGTTTTAATGGATGCATTCAGAATTCATAAAAAAAAAAATAAAAAAAAAAAAGCTGAACTTGGAAGACTGTGGATTTGTTGAATAACTAAACCTTTGTCCAAGGGCTGAGTCTCACCTTTCTTATCCAGGTGAAGAAAGTTCTATTTTTCTCAGTCAGATAGCGAAATATTAACAAAATACTTGAGAAACATAGCTATGTTGTTTACATGTCGGTTACTTGAAGAAAGGGTGATCCCTTATCAATAATATAGTTGTCAAACACCCACTCTAAAGTTACTTTTCAGCTACCCCATCCTAGTTTCATTGGTGTATCTTGCTTACTTAAGAATAATAATAAATTTTACCGTATGGCCACATGCTTTTATTTTTTTATTTTTTCCCCAGGGATTTCCCACTTTGCATTAAGAGCAATTTGCTATTATTCTTGAAATGTAATTTAAAAAGACATCTCTACCTCAAGTGAATCCCAGCTCCTCCCAGTTTAGTGTTGTCTGTAAACTTGCTTTGACTGCTGCATCCAAGCCATTTAGGAAAACATTAAAGAGTCCTAAAATGGAATCCTGGAGAACCTCACTAGTGACTGACTGCCAGTCTGATGCAACTCCATTTGCTATAACCCTTTGAGCCTGACCTGTCAGCCAATTTTTCAACCATCATATTATGCATTTACCTAGCTGTATGTTGGACATTTTGTCCAGAATGATGCTATGAGAAACCACATTGAAAGCTTTGCTGAAATTCTAAAGGTTTCAACTGGCTTCCCTTGGTCCCCTAGGTGGGTGACCTATAGGTCATAAAAGGAAATTAAGATCATTAAGCAAGTCTTTCCCCTTGCAAATCCATGTTGACTGTGACCAATGACTGCACTTTGTTTCATGTATTTTTCAAAACCTCTCAGAATAATCTTTTCAGTATTTTTAAGAGAGTCCTCTTTCTTCCCCTTCTGGAAACTTGGAACAATATTTACCAGCTTCCAGTCCACTAGGGTCATGGTAATGTTGTAAATAAATAAATGAAGAAATGAAATTATGGTGACATGGCTCTTGTAGATAGTTTCAATAATAGATCTTATAATTTCTGAAGCAATTAGATTTATGATTTAATTGGGGCTTCTCTTGGGAGTCCCTTGGGAGGCAGTTCTGAAAGGCAGAGGAGTCCAGGAAGGCTGGGCGCTCTTCAAGAGGGAAATCTTAATGGTGCAGGAACGGTCTGTCCCCACATGCCCAAAGACGAGCTGGCAGGGAAGAAGACCAGCCTGGCTGAACAAAGAATTGTGGCTTGAGCTTAGGAGAAAAAAGAGGGTTTATAATCTTTGGAAAAGTGGACAGGCCACTAAGGAGGACTATAAGGATGTTGCGAGGCTGTGCAGGGACAAAATTAGAAAGGCCAAAGCTCATCTGGAGCTCAGTCTGGCTACTGCCGTTAAAGATAACAAAAAATGTTTTTATAAATACATCAACACAAAAAGGAGGACTAAGGAGAATCTCCAGCCTTTACTGGATGTGGGGGGAAACTTAGTTGCAAAGGATGAGGAAAAGGCGGAGGTGCTTAATGCCTTCTTTGCCTAAGTCTTTAGCAGCAATACCGGTTGTTCTCTGGATACCCAGTACCTTGAACTGGTGGAAGGGGATGGGGAGCAGGATGTGGCCCTCACTATCCACAAAGAACTGGTTGGTGACCTGGTATGGCACTTGGATGTGAACAAGTCAATGGGGCCGGATGGGATCCACCCAAGGGTACTGAGAGAACTGGCAGAGGAGCTGGCCAAGCCGCTTACCATCATTTATCAACAGTCCTGGCTATCGGGGGAGGTCCCAGTTGACTGGCGGCTAGCAAACGTGACGCCCATCTACAAGAAGGGCCGGAGGGCAGACCCGGGAAACTACAGGCCTGTCAGTTTGACCTCAGTGTTAGGGAAGCTCATGGAGCAGATTCTCTTGAGAGTCATCACGTGGCACTTGCAGGGCCAGCAGGCGATGAGGCCTGCCCTCTGGTGAGGCCGCACCTCGAGTACTGTGTTCAGTTTTGGGCCCCTCACTACAAGAAGGACATCGAGGTGCTTGAGTGGGTGCAGAGAAGGGCGATGAAGCTGGTGAGGGGTCTGGAGAACAAGTCCTATGAGGAGTGGCTGAGGGAGCTGGGCTTGTTCAGCCTGGAGAAAAGGAGGCTCAGGGGTGACCTTATCGCTCTCTACAGATACCTTAAAGGAGGCTGTAGAGAGGTGGGGGTTGGTCTGTTCTCCCATGTGCCTGGTGACAGGACGAGGGGGAATGGGCTTAAGTTGTGCCAGGGGAGTTTTAGGCTGGATGTTAGGAAGAACTTCTTTACTGAAAGGGTTGTGAGGCATTGGAACAGGCTGCCCAGGGAAGTGGTGGAGTCAGCATCCCTGGAAGTCTTCAAAAGACGTTTAGATGTAGAGCTTAGGGATATGGTTTAGTGGGGACTGTTAGTGTTAGGTCAGAAGTTGGACTCGATGATCTTGAGGTCTCTTCCAACCTAGAAATTCTGTGATTCTGTGATTCTGTAACTAAATATGTATTTGTTTATTCTTCTCTCCTCTGTAAATCTCAGATCTGGCAAGCATCACCAAACTGAGAAAGACTGAGGAGAATTATTAATGAAAAGGCGAAAACAGCTAGGGGGTATCTTAGGCTGCACACTGCTAAAGATATCACAAAGTCACCATTAGTCAGAGCAGCAGCACGCAAACTAAAATTGTCAGGAGTGCTAGCAGCATTTTAAAAATGGTCAACTGACACTTTTGCATCAGACTGTGAAATCAAAGTGTTTCCCTAATTGCTTATGTGTGGTATAAAACATGCTAATGCAGAAACTTCAAGAACCATATGTGAAATGATGTATCTATGGCTTTCTAATCAGTGGGGAAAAAAAAATAAATAAATAAAAAGGAGGAAAGAATAAAATAATAAACTGATGGACTCTAAATGAAATATATTACATTTTATTGTTAGCCGAAGAGCCATCATTTTTCTGATATTTATGTATAAATTAAATTCCAATGTAGAATTTCACGTAGAATGTAAATTTTCATGTAGGATTTTCTACTATTATCTGTAAAACAACCAGCACAGTATTCGTATTCTATTTGTGCATTCTCTGCAATTCTATACCATCAGTAAGGTTCCATCAGTTATTTTCTTAGTATTCTTCAATGTTAGAGCAGGGGAAAGTTCTCTGATCTTGTGCTAACCAATGGTAAGAACAAGAATCAATACAAGGGCCAGAATCCCATGTTCTTCACTTACTGGCTGTGAGGTGGAAGGAAGACAGGAGTTAAATCAATAACTACACTGAGATAATGCTGTGGAGAATCAGTCCTGACATATTCTTGTGGAAAAAGAGAGTGGAAGCTTACATCCCTACCATCCATTTCCACTGTTATGGGTTTACAGGTGTGATCGGATTAAAGGAAACTAGTATCTGAAGAATTTAATGTTGTTGAAATTAGTGAGGCAGATAAGAAAGCTGTAGAAACTTATCAGATTATACTTACAGACACATAAATACACACATGCACATGAACACATGTATGTAGATATATATAAAAAAACAAAAACCTATGCCCTTAATACTTAGAAAATTAACTGTATTACCAGACGTTATTGAGACCAATGTTTTTTCACCACACTTTCACTACTTCTGAGTCAGCCATAGAAAGTCTGAAAGATGACAGGCTTGATAGAAACTAAATTTTAATAACTGTATTGATAGTTTTCTGATTTATATTTGGGAATTTCCATTAAAAACAAAAGATATGCAGGTTTATAGAGCATAACAGAACCATCACCATTTTAATTATGTGAGACTTGGGAACTCTTAATTACTGGCCTTGTTATTTTATTCATTACATATATTACTGAAATGTGTTTGCCAATTTTGAACTACTGAAGTAGGTGTAAAAGATAGAAAGGAAAATGTATATATATATATTTCCAGATAGTGATTATCTGATCTGATCTAAACATACCTGTTAAAGTCCTGAAATAGAAATTCAGGACATGCAGTAGTGAAAGTACGCATTTTGTATACCTAGAAGGAATGAGTCATAGGAATAATTTTCTCTTCAAGCTAAGGGGAGGCAAAAAGTTCACGTGCTTCCTTGTACTGGGTGGCAATATCAAGTAGATGACTAAGTGTTTTGTTGACCCAGGAATTCCGCTCCAACTTACAGAAAGTACATAAGTATCCTCTTTGAATTGTCAATATTAAATCTACTACTAGATGAACTAGAAGGCATAGTTAACCTTGCTTTAAACCCATGTTTTCTAACTCAGTAAAAATCTTGTCAGTACATTCTGCATAAATAAGATATACGTTAGATCCTACAAAATGTATACTGAAATACTAGAAAAGATTCCTCCTCAGAAAAGTTACTATTTGGATTTTTTTCTTTATTCTTTTTTTTTTTTTTTTTTTCATTTATCATTTCTCCAAACATTTTTTTCTCTTTTTAAAGCTGACACCACAATGATATATGCATCTCTACATCCTGACATGTTTATAACAGTCTAAATATAACATGCCTAAATAATAATAATAACAATGGAAAAAATAAAGATAAAAAACATAATGTAACATAAAAAATAAACATAAAAACATAAAAAAAAAAAACCATAAAAATAAAAATCCTGTCACATCTGCATTATAACTGTTTGTTGTTGTTGTTTTTCTTGTGAGTGTACCAATGTCTGAACTTCTGTTCTAAAGTTTGCCTCAAGCTTAGCAAGCATCTGGAGTTACAGATGTTTATCTGGAATGACTATCACAATAATTTCCTGGGTTAGCCTATTCCCTGCTCATTTTGTTCTTTGCATTGCATGTTCTTAACAGTATTTGGAATCTGATAGGAGAACTATTCCGAATATTTACCACTCTTATACTTTTTTCAACGTCTAGGAATAAACCATAGCCATCCAAAGCATTTTGTTGATTTTTTTTCTCTATATAATTGTTTTAAGTATTGCGCTATTAGTCTAATTTGACATACTCATAACCACATTAGAGGACCATGAAAGATTCTATTTTCTTTTGATTTTGATTCCTCCACCCCCTCATAGGTTATTAAACAAGTTAAATTATTAGTGTAATTAATGAAATGGTTTATTCATTAGTATAATATAGCTCTTTTTTTTGCTAATTTATTCACTTTTTTAACAGTAATCACAAAAGATATATACATATACAAGAAATAATATATAATTTATTATTTATATGTATATATTATATATAATATAATATATATTATGTATATATAACATGATATAATATATAATGCATATAATATATTATATATAGTGTGTATATATATTATATATAATATAATGTATATATAATATATTACATATATCATATAATATATAATATATGATATTATATTATATATTATATAATATATAATATATGATATATGATATAGTGTATATATCATATATTATATATACTATATAATATATCATATATTATATATATAATGTATTATATATATTTATTATATATAATTTAAGGTATAGTTCATCTAACAGGTTCAACACTGTAATGCTTAGCATGTACATATGTAGCTGAAGTAGCAAGCCAATGCAAACAGAGGGAAATATGGCACAAGAAAAATAAAGAAACTGATGTTTCCTTAGGAATCTATGTTGTTATTGCATAATGCAAACTGTCAATGTTAAAACCATTGTATTTTATAGTTATGGTATTCTGTTTTACTGGGCCTGGACCTAAGGAGAAAAAAAAAAAAAAAAGAAAAAAAAAAAGATACTTACTAAAATCAAAAGAGAGAAGTGATTGATGGTTCTTTTTTTTTGTTGTTTTTTTGTTTGTTTGTTTGTTTTTGTTTTTGTTTGTTGTTGTTGTTGTTGTTGCTGTTGTTTTTTTTTGTTTTGTTTTGTTCTCTTTGTTCTTTTCCCGCCTTATTCATAAACTGTGCCTACTGTGCTGCTTTTTGACTGAAAAATAAATAAAAAATAAGACTGATTATCTTGAAGCAAATCTCCAGGTCACAATACATGATCATGATCCCACAAGACATATAGATCAAAATAATACATTTGCTTTACCCTGCCATCTCACCTGCATTAATCAGTATTGCCTCTGATTAAGTTTACTTAGACTGCACACAGAGTTGCATTTTTATTCAGTGCTAATTTTGGGAACCTTTTCCTTGCTGTTGTAGTATACATATCTCTGAGAACTGAATGCGTGTTCAGTGCTAGCTCTCCATTCTTAATGTTAGAAGGTAATATGTTGTGGTATGTTTATGGAAATCTAGCTGTCACTCAACTTAATGTTTTTATGACCTGTTTCCCCAGTTTTGTAAATTTGCAGCAGGCAGTGTTGAAATTTTTAAACTTTCTTTTTTTTTATTATTATGAATCAAACTTGCTTTTTGAGGTATTTCAGAATCTTGAATTTTACCTCACTACTTTGAAGCTTAACTTGACGAGACACTCGTAAATTGATTCTAAATTTGAGAGCACTTGTATCTGTTGTATCTTCTGGATGAAGAGTTGTTAACCTCAAAATATCAGCTTGTACATGCAGCTTCATAAAAAAAAAAAAAAAACAAAGCCCACAAATTTGGAAGGGATCAGGATGCTATGAAATTATTTCCTGTCTGATCAAAGTTATTTAAATGCTAACTTCAGTGGTTGGGAAAACATAGTAGCAGTATGATGACAGTGACATGAAAATCCAGGAATCCCTTACAACCTAAAAAAAAAAAAAGATATTGTGGCGGCTCAGTGTGACTTAGTAACATACTATTGTATTGACACATACGGCCTGAGTGGGTAAACATGGTTATCTAGTTGAAATAGTAATCAAGTCTGGTTAATTCACACCTAATGGCATCCCTTTTGCATTTACTGCTTAGAAATCATTTGAATTTGACTATCCTCTTCCTTGGCATATGATGTGGAAAGAAATGAAAAAAACAAGGCAGTCTTTGATTTCTGGACAGTCCGCAGGAATCACTTTGACTAATGGAAATAGCTTGAAGAAGACTCATTTCTATTATCAAAAACAGAAGAACAAAATTCAATCCAATATAATGAGGCCTAGACAACTTTTCTGCTGTAAATGATTAGAATTTTTATTTTATAAATATATATATATACACACTCTGTATACACAAATGTGAAGAGAGAAAGCGAGAGAGAAGTATAATGTATACGTACATATCATAGAATCATTCAAGTTAGAAAAGACTCTAAGATCATTTAGTCCAACCTTTAAAATAGCACTGACAAGCCCACCACTAATCCATGCTACTAAATTCTAAATCTACACATTTCTTGAAGACCTCCAGGGATAGTGACTCAACCACTTCCTTGGGCAGCCTATTCCAATTCCTCACAACCCTTTCAGTAAAAATTTTCTCCTAATATCCAACCCAAACCAATGTTGGCATAACTGAGGCCATTTCCCCTCTATCTTATCACTTTGTGCTTGGAAGAACAGACCAATCCCCACCCCACTACGACCTCCTTTGAGGTAATTGTAAAGTACAATAAGGTCTCCCCTGAGCCTTCTTTTGTCCAAGCTAAACAAACTCAGCTCCACACGATACTTGTTCTCTAGACTGTTCACCAGCTGCACCACTTCACCCTTCTTTGGACATGCTCCAGCACCATGATGTCCTTCTTCTAATGAGGGGCCTAAAACTGAACACAGTATCCCAATTTCAGCCTCACCAGAACTGAATACAGGACAATCCCTTCCCTAGTCCTGCTGACCACACTATTTTTGATACAAACCAGGATACTTGTGTAATAAGTATATATATATGTATATATATTTGTACTATATATATATACACACACACTATATATATATATGTATATATAAACCATATATAAATAACATATTCCTATTTTGCAATGAGGTCACAATTGAGCCTTCTTTTCTGTAGGCTGAACAGCCCCATCTCTCTCTGCCTTTCCTCATAGGAGAGGTGCTCCAGTCCTCTGATCAGCTTCATGGCTGTCCTCTGGACCCACTCAGATCCACATCCTTCTTTTGCTGGGGCTCCAGACCTGGATGCAGTACTCCAAGTGGGGCCTCACAAAGGCAGAGCAGAGGGGCACAATCAACTCCTTCAACCTGCTGCCCTCTCCAGGCTGTAATTGGCCTTCTGGGCTGCAAGCAGACACTACCGGCTCATGTCGAGCTCTTCATCCACCAGAACCACCAAGTCCTTCTCTGTAGGGCTGTATTCAATAAAACCTATAGCTCTCAGTAAAGCCTAGAGAAGAGAAGGCTCCAGGGCAACCTCATTGTGTCTTTTGAGTACTTAAAGGGTGCTTACAAAAAAGATGGAGAGGGACTCTTTTTGCTCAATCAGATAATGACAGAACAAAGGGGAAGGATTTTAAACAAACAAACAAAAAAAAAAGGTAGATTTAGCTTAGAGGTTAGGAGGAAACTTCACACAGATGATGGTGAGGGACTGGTATAGGTTAGCCAGAGAGGTTGTGGATGCCTCATCCCTGGAGGTGTTCAAGACCCTGTGCAACCTGATCTAGTGGGTGGCATACCTGCCTATGGAAGGAGGGGATGGAACTAGATGATCTTTGATGTTCGTTTCAACCCAAGCTATTCTCTGGTTCTATGATTCTATGTTTCATAACACGAGCTCCTCCCCACCAAGTTGGTTGGTTTAGGTCAGCTGCCTTGGTGATGTTCCCTCACCACATCTTGCCCGTTCCCAGTCAGGCTTTGGGAGCTTTGGAGTCTTTGTGCTGCACCAGCACAAAGATAAAATATCAGTGTCGTGGTTTAACCCAGCCGGCAGCTAAACACCACGCAGCCGTTCGCTCCCCCTCCCCCTCCCTCTCTGGGACAGGGGAGAGAAATGGAAAGTGAAGCCCGTGAGTTGAGATAAAGAAAGTTTAATAAGACAGGAAAATAATAATAATAATAATAATAATAATAATAATAATAATAATAATAATAATAATAATAATAATAATAATAATAATAATAATAATAATACAATGGTGATAATAGTACTACTACTACTAATATGTACAAACAAGTGATGCACAATGCAATTGCTCACCACCCGCTGACCGATGTCCAGCCTAACCCCAAGCAGTCCGGCCCCCTCCCCCCGGCTAGCCACCCCTATATATTGTTTAGCAGGACGTCAGGTGGTATGGAATACCCCTTTGGCTAGTTTGGGTCACCTGTCCTGGGTCTGTCCCCTCCCAGCTCTTACTGCACCCCCAGCCTGCCTGTTGGCAGGACAGAGCAAAAGGCTGAGATGTCCTTGGCTTGGTATAAGCACTGCTCTGCAACAATTAAACCATCGGGGTGTTATCAGCACTCTTCTCATCCTAAGCCAAAACACAGCATTCCACCAGCTACTAGGAAGAAAATTAATTTTGTTCTAACTGAAACCAGGACAATCAGTGTGATATCAATGCTTTTCAAGCTACATTATATGAGATTATGATACATATACATATACATCCCCACCTGGATTGAAGTTTGGGGCTTAATTATTTTTCTTTTGGAATATTCCCTAAACTTTCTCTATAGTTTTTTCTAAAGATATTAAACTAAATTATTTTATATATTCTTGTGTCGTGGTTTAACCCGGCCGGCAGCTAAACACCACGCAGCCATTCGCTCACCCTCCCCCTCCCTCTCTGGGACGGGGGAAAGAAATGGAAAGTGAAGCCCGTGAGTTGAGATAAAGACAGTTTAATAAGACAAGAAAATAATAATAACAAAAATAACAATAACAAATAATAATAATAATAATACAATGGTGATAATAGGAAAGTAATAATATGTACAAACAGGTGATGCACAATGCAATTGCTCACCACCCGCTGACCGATGCCCAGCTTAACCCCGAGCAGTCCGGCCCCCTCCCCCCGGCTAGCCACCCCTATATATTGTTTAGCAGGACGTCAGGTGGTATGGAATACCCCTTTGGCTAGTTTGGGTCACCTGTCCTGGGTCTGTCCCCTCCCAGCTCTTACTGCACCCCCAGCCTGCCTGTTGGCAGGACAGAGCAAAAGGCTGAGATGTCCTTGGCTTGGTATAAGCACTGCTCTGCAACAATTAAATGTACTGGGTCTGGCTGGAATGTTAACTTTCCCGGCAGCAGCCCATTCAGTGCCGTACTCTGTACTTGTAGCTGGAACAGCAGTGTTATCACACCAGTGTTGTGTCTACTGCTGAGCCTTTCTCTAACCCTCCTAGGGGGTGGGCAAAAAGTGAGGAGAGAAACATCACTAGGGCAGCTGACCTAAACCAATCAAAGGGATATTCCATACCATGTGGTGTCACACTCAGCAATAAAAGGTGGAAACAGGAAGAAGAGGGGAGGGGTGGGCTCTCGTTGAGAAGACGTCGGTCCTCCTCTCGAACACCGGCTGCGTGCGTTGAGGCCTTGCTTCAAGGGCGTGGTCAATCATCGCTCATTTGTGGGAAGTAGAGAGTAATTTCTTTCCTCTGCACTTCCATATAGCTTTCATTTATTTTGCTTGTTTGTTTTCCTCCCTTTTTCCCCTTTCCCTTTTATTTTCCCCTTAGTTAAGTTGTTTAGTTCATGGTAGTCTTTATTTAATTATTATAATTATTTCCCTTTAATTAAATTATCCTTATCTCAACCTGTGAGTTGTTCTTTGCTTTACTTCTCCCCCTCCTTATCTAAAGGAGGGGGAGTGAGAGAGCGGTTGTGGGGTTTAGCTGCCCAGCACGGTAAAACCACCACATTAAACCATCGAGGTGTTATCAGCACTCTTCTCATCCTAAGCCAAAACACAGCATTCCACCAGCTACTAGGAAGAAAATTCTGCTCTAACTGAAACCAGGACATCTTGCAGAACTGAAATTCAAAATGTACTGAGTTAAAATCTGAAACTTTTTATGACTGAGTCATGTTATTTTGCTGGGTACTTCTTGAAGACATAGGCATTGTTTATAAAGAAAATGCATTTATAAAGAAAATGTAGAGAAAATTGTGCATTATATTTACTTGCTAAACTCACTGTCTTGCACAATATGTGTATTACTATTCGTATCACTTATCGTTAATTGAAACAACTTTAATGTGCTTATCACTTTCTAAATTACCTATGACTCTTTTAATTTTAGGTTAACTATGGTGATGAGTTCTTCCCCCTCTTCAAGTCTGGCTTAGATTTTCTTTTTATCCATTTTTTATCCACCAACTTCAATACTGTCAAATCTTTTACTACCTTATCAGCAAGATATTGTGTATCATTTTATATATATTTCTTGCTGTATTGTAATGTTGATAATTTTATATTTAAAATTTCTTTATTTAAGTAAACAATTACTTTATTTAAAAAAAAAAAAAATGACTTTATTTAAATGTTTCCGTCTGGAACATGTATCTGTTTGATACATTTTCTTAAAAACATTGATACTATTCACACATTTATGTACTCCTGGTCTCTTGATAACACCCAGCTTTAAGAAACAAACTAAAAAATGTAGTCCCTTGAGATAACACTAAATCCTTTTCCTATTATGCAAATATGAGTATTATCAGTATTTAACCCTGAAAAAATAATAAGCATAATCTAAAGCACTGCTGAGACTCTTTCTTCATCAATAGTGATGAAGACAGCTTTATTTATGATTTTATTTTTTTAATGTTTTTGTTTTTTCCTACTAAAGAATGAATATTATGCTCATCAACATTTTCAGCCTATTCCGAGGTTGGAACAAATGGTTTTATAAAAAACTTCATTTAGAAATTTTTGGAACTATAATTTTCTACCTTGACTGATAACTTTAGAAAGAATAACATATTTTTTTCAGATGTGATTTAATTTTTACAAGTTCTTGTCTCTTAGTTGCTCTTTGAATTTACTTTTATTGTCTATTCTGTAAAATAATTCAACTTTCTTTTTCCTCATCTCAGTTTTAGATTGCTCACATATTTAAGCTTTTGCTTAAATCACATTAAATTCAGTTGAACCTGTGAACATATTTTTATTTTTACTTACTTGTTTCAAAGTGAGTTTATGAATAGCGTATATATCTGTTTGACTTCCATGTTATAATCTTTTTTCATGGAAACTTACTTAAAGAAATTCCTATCCTCGGGCCTTTGCATAATATATAAACAATTTATTACATATCTTAATGATTTATTACTCTTCTGTACAATATAATATTTCTGCAAGACATTGACTTCCTAAAACTAAGTTATTGAAGCTCTTCTGAATGTTTGGTCAATGGATCCTTGAGCTTTTGTGGATACTTCTTAAAATTATGTCATAACTATAAGTGTTACTATCTTTGCTATATGCTATCTAACTGTTTTTGTCAGAAGACCATATACGGAAAATTTCTAGTAGAGCTAATCCTGAAAAAAAAAATAAATAAATTATGTGGTAGGATAACAGAGTTAAATCCTTTTTACTGTGGAAACAAGTATACATCTTGTCATTTTTTTCACATCTATTTCCTTTTTTTTTTTTATTTATTTGTTTGTTTGTTTTCCCTAGTCTCTCAAGATCACTCTTGATAGATCTTGAGAGTATGGAGAGGAACAATGAGGAATATTTTAGGAAACAGATGAATAGTGTAGCAGTTTTTATGGTTTCATGACATTTTGTATTGTCCTTTAAAAAGAAAAAAAAAAAAAAAAGAATGAGTAGTTCTTTTTTCCTTGACACAAGAATTTGAATTAGACACTACTCAGGAACATTTGTAAACCCTCTTTTGTATTACTACAATTGTTTTGTGTAAGTTTGTTTTAAATGCTCTAAAGTGTTTTCTAAACTGAACACAACATTAGGGTCTTAGTCAACCAGAGATGATAGCCTTATCTGCTACAAGTTTAAAGTGTTTCAAAAAATATGGACTTCACTATGTAATATTTACTTCTTTCCTTTTACTTTTATACACTGATATACTTATGTCAACATAACCTACAAGTTGATGAGTTTGTGTTTTGTTTTTGTTTTTGTTTTTCCATCTTATTTCATCCCATTTCCTGTTATACATTTGTGTATCTTTTCTCAACATTCTGCACTCCTTAGAACATAACTTTTGTCTTCAGTTTTCACTGAAGTAGGCAGCACTCATCACTTGGTCATATAAATAAGTATCAGATATCCAAATACTACAGCTTTGCAGAGAGCAGCATCTGAATGATTAGATTTTTTATTAGTTTTGCCACCATACTTTATTCTATATATTTATATATATATATATTTATCTATATTTATCTATATATTTATCTTCATTCTTTTAGGACTGATCTTCAACCAGCTATACCTTATCTATGCTCACTTTTCTTCAGAAAATACAAATTAATTATTTAGTCTTCCGTGCCAGATAAAATACAAGTCAACCAATTCCTTTACAGTCAAAGAGAACTTAAATTTTTGGTAAAGAACTGCAGTGTCTTCATTGTAGATTGCTTCAGTTTTCAATGGTATATGCTATTCTTCTTTTAGAATTAAAATATAGAATAATGTAATGAAGTTCTTTGGTTTTATTGAAGTAGCAACTGTAGAACATAAGCATTACAAATCAGGTACACTTGTGTAGATAACTGGTTAAGTGTAGGAACTGCAAAGGTCACAATGACTTTAATCAAATCTCTTGTGTGCAGTAATAATGCGTATCCTATTTTTTATGGCAATAACTTTAATTCTGTCACATTATAGGAGCTCATTTAGATGGTAGGTAGGTATCCCTAAAAGTAGTCAAAGAACTTTAAATTAAATGCAGAAGCAATATTCCTTTTTATTTTTTAAGATGGTCTCATAAAGAATATAATCCCGACCTTCAATAAGTGATGCTGTGCTTTAGAACAAGTCTTTTCATTGAATGCAGAAAGTAAGCTGCAGTTAGTCAGAAAACTGAACAAAGAGGTTGCAATACAGATAACACGTCTCTTCTGTCTTTCATTTCCTACAGCTCCAAGTGTATCTGAGCCTGTGGGATGAACTGATTGAAGTCTCTGATATTTCACTTACTTTCAGAAAATCTGAATAGCCAGTTATGTTTTTATAATAAAAAACCACGGTGGCAGAAAAGATCACCTATGCAGGATGAGTGAGTACCTCATTAGGACGTGAACACTGTGCAACTAAGAACAAGAAAAGAAATACTGCAGTTATAGAAAATACTTCCTATAACATATGACTTAAAGTTCTAAACAGCCTGCACATGAACATATGCATAAATATGTAAATGGCATATTGAATTGTGAAAAAAATGCCATCAAGCAAATTAAACAAGAAAACATAATATACATAATATAGAAGCTTTACATTTTTTTTTTTAGATTTATTTTTTTAGATTTTTTATGCTTTTAGATTTTGCTTCCTTGCATTTAGGAAAACACATACATTGAATGCAAAAAATATTCCAATGGAATATTCCATTCCAACTGATATTCCTAAGTGCCATTAATTTTAACCTGATTCTTAGTAAGTTGTCTTAGTAACAAGTAGCATAAGTATTCCATGATGCATTACACAGTTCTGGCAAAAATGCTTCAGGCATATCTTGACCGTGTTTGGGCAAACCCTAATGACACCTTCCCTCCGTGTACCTTTTTCTCTGGGAGGAGGTGATGCTGAATTGTAAAGGTGGGTCTCACTATGTTCAATAAGTCTTCTAGCATGGACAATTGCAGGAATAGAGCAATTAAATATATATATATAGATTGTGCTTGTTTGCTGGGAGTATACAACTGCAATGTTTTTAATTTAAGTTGATAGGAGGAGAATCAAATGAGTAAAAAATAGAAATAATCAGTATGCAACATGGGGGAAAATGGTATCAATATTTTATGACATTTTGTATGAATTTTCTGGTTAAATGTATTATTTTTTTTTTATTTTTTAAAAAATAAATCTATCTTCAGTGTGTTCTACTTTAATTCACTGATGGAAGAGAAAATGGCACCAGGTTAGGCATTTCAACTCAGATACTGTGAATGGCTACATACCAGACAATTTCCTACATAGCGCTCATTAGGCTTAATTCTGTCTGCTAAAATGTAAAGAAACTTTATTTTTTTAATCTGAAAACTAAACTGGATTTAAAAGTTATTAGTTCTGTAATGTAGAGAAAATTGCTGTGGTAAAAATGACTATGAGAGTAGCATAGCCCTCCTCAAGGGCTATAATAATTATATCTTTGTACAAAATACTTTCAAAACAAAATGTATATCTACTTGCTTTACCTTAAGCTTAATTTGTTAGTAAGTGCAGTGTGAACAGGGCTGCTCCAGATGGAGGAATGAGGCAGGAGACAAAGCTGACCCCAGCATTAGCTGTGCTAGCACCAAGTGGGCTTAGTCCCACAGCACTTGATTTGTGTGGGCAAACACAGGTACTGGTAAGAGAGATATCAAAAATCTCAGACACAACATGTGGTGGATTAGGTCCAGGTATATGTGGAATGTCCAGCCATGATCACCAGGAAATGACTGAGAAATAGATGTATCTGGAGACAAGATATGGCAGGTGTTGATCAGAGACAGGTCAGGATCAGAGCTGAGACACAGCCAGAAAACGGGCCCTCCAGCTGTCCCCAATGCTTTTGGCAAGCACTGAGACAAGGCTGGGGTGCAGTAAGTGATTCCTTCAGGAGCATGGGACTGCAGAAAGTGCATCTGAGAAGACCATCCAAGAGGTCCATACAGCTAACAGGGATGGAAACAAGCTGTCTGAGGGGTCTGTCAGCTCAAAACAGGCCCATCTACAATAAATCTCACCAGACTGGGGATGAAAAGAAGGCCCTAGGTCCATGGGGTCCATGGGTATAGAGGGTGTGCGCAGAGACTCAGCCAAGGTGGACCAGAGATATTAAAGACTATTTGGTACTTTTCAGACCTGGAAATAGATGTTAACCTCTTTTATTAAACTTTTTTAATTTTTTTTTCTTTTTTTTTTTTTTTTTTTTTTTTTGCAAAATTTGTGCAGTGTAAATATTTTTCTAGAGACAAGTGGATTTTCCCACAGAGAAGTCTATGTTTGCTTTTCACCTTCAGAACTGAAATCTCAAAAATGTTAGTAAGAACCATTGACTCTGAAGTCTGTGATGACATGTATATTATAGTTCCCTTAACATCTGTGAACATCTCTGGTCCTCTAAGAAGCTTAATAATTAATTGTAAGAAACAGAACAAAAAGTGCACACAGTCCTGTCCAAGAGCCTTGGAGCTGACTCAGAATTTGTGTTGACTGCCAGATGACAACAATGAGGATATAGATCTTGTCCACAAAAATGAGATTTCTGGATAACCTGGCAGAAACTTGATAAATATGCTTTTGCTATTAATGCACATTTTGCTGCTAAAAGTTACAACTTCTGAATTCACAAAGTGAAGTTTAACAAAGTGGAAGGAATTACGGTCTTCCCAGAAAGGTTAGACAAAAACTTTATGAAAACTGGATGAATTTCTGAAGTTCAAAGATACAGTGAATCTAGCTGGAATACATTCAAAGTCCTGCAAGTACTTTTACTTTCTCTTTTAGCTACAGCATGCTACATTGAAAGTGGCTGGAATCCTGCCTCTAATCACATAATAAAGGCTTCCTCTAAAGCTTGGGCACAGAAGGACTATCAAAAATATAACATCTGGATATAGATTTAGCTAAATAGGGACCAATAGGAAAAAGTAGTTGGGGATGGGTTTCTTGGGAACTGTCATGGCCAAAGAAGGGCGTGGATCCACATGGATCACAATCATAGAAAATGGAGAGAAAGGAGGAATAAAAGGTGCTAATTATGTGTAAATGGTCTGCTGGTCAGTACACTTGTCTAACTGAGCCCTTCTTCTCATTACCACAGTCTGCCCTCTTGTTAATACATCCGGTTCTTCTCTATTTTCTGTGCAGTCTCACTGTCTATGTTCTGTGTATATGTACCTAAGTGCCAACACCTGGGCAAGGGTAGACAGTTCACTGGGAGCCTGTAGGTCCTGGGTGCATGTAACTGTATAGAATGGAGTACACTCCATTGTGTATGTTTTAGTAATTTACTAGGGAAATTAAGATTGGGCTAAAGTATCTCTGAGGCATACACGAACATGGTTTGCTTGTGCAATCAAGAAAGTTTGTGTGGGGCGTGCATGTATGTGCATGAGGTTGCCTCTCCAGCTGAAACTGCAGAATACATGTTCAGTCTCCTTATTGCTCAGATCTGCAAACAGGAAGAACAGCAGCTATATCCATTGCACTGAGAAGGAAGAAAGAACCTGGGTCTGACAGTGCACAGGATTCAGCTCCAGAAAGGTGGGAAGGCATCCCACAGCCTGCAGTCCAATGGATTCCGTAAAACTCTGAAGGCTGAAAGATGAAGGATGCACCTATTCCATAAGGTCCGAAACTGTCAGCCAAAGTTCTAAAGCTAATAAGGAAGATATAAACACAAAATTTATTTGTTTATTTATTTATTTATTTTTCAGATGACATAAGTAAACAATCCAAGTGCCATAGAAGTTTTCTCATAAGAGATAACATCAGCACACCTACATATGCAGAACTAAGAACATTAACAGAAGTTATAGTGCTTGGTCAAGTGTTTGCCAGCAATACCAGACTCTGAGTAGTTAACTTAATGTGAAGCTTTCTAACCTAACCCACGTATAGCCTGTGTATTTTGGCTTCTAATCTTCATTTTACTATATCTTAAGTTTCTTAATCATATAATAAATATCCCCTTTAATATGATATTTTCCTCATATCTTATCAAGAAGATCCCACATTGCAAATAAAAGGTACAGATGAAGGAAATTTAACACGGACTAAACCTAGTGAATCCAAAGGTAGTATCATGTTGCAGGATGGCCAGTGGCTCCTACAGTGCAGTGTGCCAGAACCAGCAGAGGCTCCCTCTGGGGCAGCAGGATAGTGCCTGGAAGCCAGGGTCTGTCCCAGGTAGGTGCCGGGCAGCTAGGGGCAAAAGAGGCAGTTGAAGACCACAGCATCTGAAACCTCCTTGTGGACTGACAGGCTGAGACCAGGCTGGGACATGGGCTGTTGGGTGGGAACAGTTTGGTGGTGCTCATGGCTGGGTAGGGCAGTGCTGTGAGGAGCTGGAGCAGCTTTTCTGAGAAAGGGAGACACGGCTTCAAAGGCTGAAATGGGGTTCTGGGACATGGACTGGACTGAGGTAGCCTGGGGAGGCTGGGCAGGACCAGTAAGAACTAGAGGTACCTGCAGGGCCCTGACAGCTAAAAAATTAATTTAAAATCTGAAGAAAGTTTGAAATATTTATTTTGAGCTTCCAAATTTTAACTCTTATGTTTCACTTGTATGCTCCTTGGAGGTTGAGTTGGATTCTATTTCTGAATAAAGTGGAAGAACAATTGTTTATATACTATTACAGACTCCAAAGGACTGCTTGTATCATCTTACAAATTTCATGTTCCCATAGTGTTTCTTTACACTTGATCTTTATTACTACCATAACCTAAATTTTAGAAAATATCCAATGCATCATGTGAGGTTTACTGTAGGTTATTTTTTTGTTCTTGTTTTCTTCTTTTTTTTTTTTCTTTATTTCTCTCTCTCTCTCTCTCTATATATATATATATATATAGTATACTTCTTTTACATATATTTATATATATTTCTTCTTGTTAGTGTTATTAGGTATTCCCCATCACTCACCAGAGCTGGAGTTATGTGGTCTGTGAGACAGCAGACAGCATTGCGGGAGATGGATAAGTATGAAACCTATTGCAGGTTTTACAGTTATGACTGTTCGTACTTGGAAGGCACTCAGAATTGATGGGTAGCAACAAAAATATCTAAAGATAAATAAAAGGAGAACATCATGCAAAAGGAATTGGCAATTTCAGAATTTCAGGGACAATCTAAAAGTAAACTCTCTCACTTTTTTTTTTTTATTATTATTATTTTTTTAATGTCCTAGCAACTACCTAGTGCTAAATTCTAAAGATAAAGGTTTAGAGATGTTGATAAAATGTCTTTGTCTTGCAGACTTTATGACAATTTTTTAATGTTGTAAAAATCTTTTTGCTTCAAAAGTCATACATACTCAATAAGACACAAATTCTAGAGTTACGGGTGAACCATAAAACAAAGTCTAACTACTTACTTAAAATAACTACTAATGTAAGCTTATGAGAATGTACACTTTTCATTAAGAAGGCTTGAATAGTTCAAAATATGTTATATTTCTCCTATATTTTTTACTTCTTTCCACAGGAACTATTTTCAGAATTAGAAGTGTTGTTATAAACCATTCTAACCTATATATTTCAAGTTATTTCTTTTCAAACTAACCTAATACTATGTGGGTAACACCAGTCCTATGTTGTGTATACTACTTTCCCAACTTGAAAGATGTTATGTTACTATTTTTTTTACATCAAATATATCTATAAAAAGATAAAAAGTTGGATAAAGAGAGGCAAGATGATTGTTTGCATATTTTCTGTTTCTACATGCACTGAACTGGGCAAAAAGCTTTCCCGTACAAAACTCCCTATTTACTCTGAAGTCAGGCTTTTAAATATAATATAGATATATTTACATATAGTCATTTGGCTCACTTTCTTTTATGATAAGGGAAGAAGAATATCTATAGTTTCAAGAGCAAAGATTCTTTTTGAATTTACTGTATAAGACTGGCAGTCAATGGATCAGCATATTGATTATATTATTGATTTTGCTATTTATCCTGAAGCAAATCTGATTCTCATATAAATACTGTCTTACTCAGGGCTACATTTAGGGTTGCAACACATGCAAAAAAATATTTCAAATGTATTGAATATGCTTCATGCTTGCAGCTCAGATGGCCAATTTTATATTAGGTTACATCAAAAATAATGTAGCTAGCAGGTCAAAGGAGGTGATTCTCCTCCTCTACTCATGAGATCCCACCTGGTGTACTGCATCCAGATCTGGGGCCCCCAGCACAAGAAGGACATGGATATGCTACAGCACATCCACAGGAAGGCCAAGAAAATGATCACAGTGCTGGAGCACCCCTCCTACAAAGACAGAGTGAGAGAATTGGGGTTTCTTAGTACAGAGAAGAGAAGGCTTCAGGGAGACTTTATAGTGGCCTTCCAGTACTTAAAGAGGGACTACAGAAAAGAGGGGGAGAGACTCTATCAGTGTTTGCCATGGACAAGGGGTAATGTTAAACCAGAAGATTTAGATTAGATATAAGGAAGAAATTCTTTACTCAGAGGGTGGTGAGGCACTGGAACAGGCTGTCCAGAGAAGTTGTGGATGTCCCATCCCTGAAGTGCTGAAGTCCAGGTTGGATGGGGCTTTGAGCTAGATGGTCTAGCGGAAGGTGTCCCGGCCTACGGCAGGGGAGTTGGCATCACAAGATCTTCAAGGTCCTTTCCAACCCAAACCACTTTATGAATCTATGATTCTATCATTCTATGTTTAACATGTACTTAAGTTCTGTTTAATAACATGATCATGAGCTTACACTATGCTTCTGAAACACGTTGTTCTTCACCTTTGAAAAAGACAACTTTAGTTCCTCCACTGTAAGACACAAATGATGATTCTTAATTACTATGTGTGAAAATTTGCTAAAGAGATGCAGAATTTTGTGCAAAGGTAAAAACAATTATTGTTATACTTGTAAACTGTATCAGCAGATTACTCACAGAATATTCAGAAATATTCTCCTCTTAATGATGCAGAAATATATGGAAGACAGGGAAGATTAACGTTGGGGAATGTTAAGGTCAAAAGAATAAAGATGAGAATCTGTGAGTCATTTGAAAAAAGCTGTGGAATTAATTGAATTCTGTTACACATATAAATATAGTTGACACCTCCGTTGAATCACAGATTAGAAAAAGAATGAGTGGATTTTTAAGAACAGTAGCAACAGTAGTGTACTCACACTGGGAAGCTGCCATTTAATAGTCAACTTCTACATACATAAGGATTTAGGTATTTCGATCTTGGGCAGCCCTTTGAGAAGCCAGGTATGTGGGCATGTGGGCTCCTGACTGACTTCAACTCAGTATGTGGGGCACAAGTATGTTGGGAAGCAAGCTCTCTGGGCTAATTACCAGGGCTTTAAACTAGGTTTTGACAGGGAAAGGGAGGGGAGCTAAAAGTGAGAAGGGCCTGTAACTGTTGAAGATAGTAGAGAAAAACCTCTGAGTTGTCCCATAGGATCGTCTGAGGGCATCTTAGAGAAGGTGATGATCCCGATACCCTGTCCAGAATTTTCTTCTTCTTGCATCCCTGTAGGAATAACTGTGCCTGCTGCTTCCCTAAAGTGCCTGTATACCAATGCAAAGAGCATGGGAAATAAACAGGATTAGTTCAAGATCTGTGTTTGGTCGCAGGGTCACGATCTCATTGCAATCACAGAGACATGGTGGGACAGCTCGCATGACTGGAACACTGTCATGGAGGGCTATGTCCTTTTTAGGAAAGACAGGCTGGGGAAGTGAGGGGGTAGGGTTGCCCTTTATGTGAGGGAGCAGTTAGAGTGCACCCAGCTCCACCTGGGGGAGGGTGATGGACAAGTGGAGAGCTTGTGGGTGAGAATTAAGGCATGGGCTGGTATGGGGGACACTATTGTGGGAGTATACTGCAGGTCACCAGATCAGGAGGAGGAGGTCGACGAGGTCTTCTACAAGCAGCTGGTAGTAGCCTCACGATCACGGGCGCTGGTTCTCATGGGAGACTTCAATTTTCTGGACATCTATTGGGTAAGCAACTCGGCCAGGCATGCGCAGTCCAAATGGTTCCTACAGTGTGCTGAAGATAATTTTCTGACACAGGTGGTGGAGGAGCCAATGAGGTGTGGGGTACTCCTGGACCTTGTCCTTACCAGCAGGGATGGGCTTGTTAGGGATGTGAAGGTTGGGGGCAGCTTGGGATGCAGCGACCATGAGATGGTGGAGTTCAAGATGGAACTTGGTGGAAGAAGTAAGGCTAAAAGCAGGATTGCAACCCTGGACTTTCAGAGAGCCAACTTCGACCTCTTCTGGGACCTGCTTGGGAGTATCTCATGGGCTAGGTTGCTAGAAGGCAAGGGTGCATGTAAGAGCTGGGCTACATTTAAACAGCACTTCTTCCAAGCTCAGGATCAGTGCATCCCTAAGAGTAGGGATTTCCTAAGAGTAGGAAATTGGGGAAGGGGGGCAGGAAACCTATGTGGATGAGCAAGGAGCTCTTTGATAAAATCAAAAGGAAGAGGAAGGTTTATGAAATGTGGAAAAAGGGCCTGTCCTCTTGGGAGGAGTATAGAAGGATTGTCAGGGCCTGCAGGGACGCAACAAGGAAGGCTAAAGCCCACCTAGAGATGAGGCTTGCAAAAGAGATAAAAGATAATAAGAAGGTTTTGTTTTGTTTTGTTTTGTTTTGTTTTTTATGTAAACAGTAAAAGGAAGACTGGGGATAATGTGAGTCTCCTGCTGAACGAGGGGGGTGTCCTGGTAACGGGAGATGCTGAGAAGGCAGAGATACTGAATGCTTTCTTTGCTTCAGTCTTTGCTTCAAAGACTGCACCCCCTGGGACTCCTCAACCCTGGAGGGGGAAGAAAGAGTCTGGGAAGTGGAGATCTCCCCCCTTGTTGACAAGGGAGTGGTTTGGGAGCATCTGAGTGGGCTCAGTGCACACAAATCCATGAGTCCCAATGGGATGCATCCATGTGTGTTAAGGGAGTTGTCAGAGGTGATTGCCAAACCACTCTCTATCGTCTTTGAAAGGTCCTGGAGAACAGGAGAGGTGCCTGAAGATTGGAGGACAGCCAATATCACTCCGGTCTTCGAGAAGGGCAAGACGGAGGATCCAGGAAACTACAGGCCAGTCAGTCTCACCTCTGTCCCTGGAAAGGTGTTGGAACAGCTCATTCAGGATGCCATCTCCAAGCAATTGGAAAAGGTTATGAGGAGTAGTCAGCATGGATTCACCAAGGGGAATTTGTGCTTGACCAACCTTGTTCCTTCTATGATGGCATCACCAGCTGGTTAGATGAGGGGAGACCTGTGGATGTCATCTACCTTGACTTTAGCAAGGCTTTCGATACTGTCTCCCATGACACCCTACTAGGAAAGCTGAGAAAGTGTGGGATAGAGGAGTGGACAGTAAGGTGGGTTGAGAACTGGCTGACTGGCTGAGCTCAGAGGGTGGTGATCGGTGGTGCAGAGTCCTGCTGGAGACCTGTGACTAGTAGTGTTCCCCAGGGATCGGTGCTGGGTCCAGTCTTGTTCAACATCTTCATCGATGACCTTGATGAGGGACTAGTGTCTGCCCTCAGCAAGTATGTTGGTGACACAAAGCTGGAAGAAGTGGCTTACACTCAAGAAGGCTGTGCTGCCACTCAGCGAGACCTGGGCCAGCTGGAGGGATGGGTAGGAAGAAACCAAATGAGGTTTAATAAGAGCAAGAGTAGAGTCCTGCACCTGGGTAGGAACAACCCAAGGTATCAGTACAGGCTGGGGGACAACCTGCTGGAGAGGAGCTTAGAGGAGAAGGACCTGGGGGTCCTGGTGAACAACAGGTTGACCATGAGCCAGCAGTGTGTCCTCGTGGCCAAGATGGCCAATGGGATCCTGGCATGCATTAAAAGGAGCGTGGCCAGCAGGTCAAGGGAGGTGATCCTCCCCCTCTACTCTGCCCTGGTCAGGCCTCACCTGGAGTACTGTGTCTAGTTCTGGGCTCCCCGGTACAAAAAAGACAGGGATCTCCTGGAAAGAGTCCATCAGAGGGCCACAACGATGATATGGGGCCTGGAGCATCTTCCCTATGAAGGAAGGCTGAGAGACCTGTGTCTGTTCAGCCTTGAGAAAAGAAGACTGAGAGGGGATCTCATCAATGTGTATAAATATCTGAGGTGTGGGAGACAGGGATTTCGCCAACCTCTTTTCAGTGGTTTGTAGGGACAGGAGAAGGAGTAATGGTCACAAGATAGAGCATAGGAAGTTCCGCACCAACATGCGAAAGAAACTCTTCACGGTGAGGGTGACGGAGCATTGGAACAAGCTGCCTAGGGAGCTTGTGGAGTCTCCTTCTCTGGAGATATTTAAGACCTGTCTGGATGCCTACCTTGGCAGCCTGCTCTGAGGAACCTGCTTTGGCAGGGGGGTTGGACCCGATGATCTTTCAAGGTCCCTTCCAGCCCCTTCAATTCTCTGTGATTCTGTGTGATACTCTGAAATCAATTAACCTCTAACATCAATCAACCTCTACATCCTCTGGAAAATGGTATGCTGTAAATTATGTACCCATTATCCTCAATTTTCTTAGAATCTGTTTCCTTAAATCAGTTGTCTTTTTGTACTACAAGTAAAGCTGTAAGAAGTAAAATATTTGTGCTTGTTTTTCTGCTTTCTCACACTTTGGGTAGTCATTTATACACAGGCAAAACAAACCTATTTATGTCCTGAAGACTTTCTATTGCCATTTTGCATGGAAATGGGTGATTGGACAACACCTAATAAGTATTGCGAAGATTAACCCTCCTGCAATCTAAGCACTAACTGGCTGTGATTTTTTTTTTATTTATTTATTTTTTTTTTTTTTTGCTGTTTATCAACAAAAGAGACGCTGAGCTTCGTCTTCTGATCTTCTTAAACTTCTTATTGTAAGTGACAATAAGGGACAAAGAACAAAAGAAAAAGGATTACTATACTTTGCAAACGCACTGATGTTGCATAGAGGGGTGAGAGAACATTATAAATATGAGTATTATATAATATTATCCATTCCATAAAGAGAAACATGAGCTTTCAGTAAACAAACAAATAAGCAGCATTTTTAGAAGTCTTTCTGCAAAGCAGAAAGGCAGTGTGATCTCTGGTTTTAGTAAAGTGAATATATCTCTGGATACAGTAAAGAAAAAAAATGTTCTGCCTAGCTACAATTTTGCTGTGGTTACTGTGGATCAGTTCTCTGAGAGGTCACAAAGCTCCTTTACGTCATGAATTCCCTCATGAATTTTAGCTGCATCATCAGCAAAGATATCTGTTTCAGTGAGTAGTAGATCATTCTAAAAAACAAACAAACAAACAAACAATTTCATCTGTTGTGAGCACAAATGCCAGTGTTACAGTAAGCAACATTTTCAACAGTAGATGGTCTAGTTCATATTTAAAGTCTGAAATAACTTTTAACACTTAAATATGAAACTAAAAGTTAAACAATAATGATCCAAATTTAAAGATTTTAGTGACTGTTAGTGAGTATTCTCTGGTTAATCTATGTAAGTGTTTAAGTGAAAATATTCCCTGACACAGGTGGTCCTGTTTCTTTATTACTCTTGAAAAGCTGTTGTCGGTACTTTCATTAAAAAAAAAAAAAAAAATATGTATGTATCAAAATTATAGCACTAAGAGTATTTCCTACATTCTGAGAATGTTTCTTTAAAAGAATCATTGACCATACCATGAAGGTACATTTCCATTATGTATAGATCAAATATAAGATTTGCCTTGTAGCAATATTGCTAAAAATACAAGTGACTAATGCCCAAACACTCTCTGAGGAGAGGATACCCTAAGGAAATGAACCCAGGATTCTGAGCTTAGCTTAGTATTCATTGCCAGACTTCCTAAGATAACTATGTCTCTGGTTCCCTTCTGGGCTAAGTATAGAAGAAATCAGGCTGTGAAAGGGTAAGGGAACAGTCAACACTATTAGAAATCTTTATTTATTGAATTATTTTTTTTTTTTTCTACTATTAGTATAAAGAGCTACAGAGCTCCTTAACCTACAAACTCAACTAGTAAATTACATCCAGTAATGTTCTGCTTTTGTTAGAAACAATGTGGAATAATCTCTTTATCCATGTGGAAAAAAAAGCATAAATCACCCTAGAAATGGTAATCGTTAAGCAACAGTCCTAAAAACAATTTACAGGCATGCTTAAATTACACTCCCTTATAAAATCCTTTTGATGTCTTTGAGATAGCTTTTGCTTGAAGTCTGTGAGTTATATTAAATATTCTGCAAATTAATAATAACAGAAGTAGAGTTCAGCCTAACATCTGAAAAGCGGGACATAGTAATGTTTACTTGGCCTGCAACTTAATAAGACTTTGGATAAAAAGAATGTGGAGATAGATAATGTATGATTAGTAGTAAATTACGGAGCGATACCTCTCAAATGTAATTGTACCAATACTGCAACATTACATTTTCAGTAAAATTGAGAGTACTAAGACTCCAGCTCAACGCAGTTTTCATGATTGAAAGGTGACTGCCTGGTCCTGGTTTTCTCTTGTACGCCTTTTCTCTTGACATATATAGGGAAGCCTTGGCGTTCCTCAATACCGTATGATTTGTGAACAACTCACCAGAATCATTTTGTTGTCTTGGGAATCATAGCAGCAAAAGAAAATTTAATTTTGCCGTTTTTCCTCATGATGTACTCTGTAGTGACTGGAGTTAGATTAGAGGTTTCAGTACAGTTCTGAGTTAAAATTTCCATGTTGTTGAAATCCTGAGATGATTTTAAAATAAGATTTATATTTCCACTACACCACAGTACTATCAAAAATAGTATTTAATCTTCCTAAAACCTGGTCTCTTTTCTTCAAAAACAAATTATCTATTGTATTCTATCAATAACAAAGGCTCCAGTGATGCCAAAAGAAGGTTTTCAGATATATAGATACTACAGAAACAACATACTCAGATTAGGGGAAGCATTAACTTTTAAATAGCTTAATGTTAAATGGGATGAATCTCAAGTTTCAGATAGGGTATGCTGATTTTTCATTCATTACTATATTCGCTGATGCAGAGAATCATCTATCTGCTTTAGGTCAAAATAAATCTATGCTACCTTCTGGCTTTCCAGAAAGTATCTTAATTTCTTTTGAATGAAGAACAGCTAGCTAAATGAGGAAGAATGTGGTAAACCTGATAATTGTTTGATTAGTCTTCTCTATAGAACTAACATATTAGGAATATACATTACTGTGTTAAAATAGTTTGCACAAATGTGTTTACTAAAAAGTCCTCTGTTTAAATGCGTGCACATTTCATAGACTGCAGAATCAAACATTGTCTTATGCAGATAAACCAAAAAACATCCACACTAGAAGACACAGTTATGAAGGGGAATTTTCAGACATTAGAGTAGTTTACAAATATGTTCTTCACCTAAATAGAATTACATATACAAGAAGAAATGTTGCAGAGAATTCCTTCTCAGTCCATATCTTGAACCAATATGTTTCTTATATGCACCAGTTTTGTTTTCAATCAGTTCAATTAAAGTAATGAACTCGTCTGGCCAAAACTTTAATCTGGATTGACAAAGGAAGTAAAACACAATGGTGCTTGAAGCAATTTGTTCATTATAGTGTTCCCAGGCCAGCAGTTAATGAGTTTAGGGGAATAAAGCAGCAGGGAAGGCAAGAGATTTGTCTTTCAGAATATCTTTTTCTTTCTGAAAGGCTGTACTTCTTTGGATCAGTTTAGGTAATTTAGTTACTGGGGATAAGAGTGCAGAGCAGACAGGGAGGTGGAGCAGGTAGATGAATAGTCAGTTCCTCTCTGTATACTATGATTGTATGTTTCCTCAGAGAGAAGGAAAAAAAAAAAAAAAAAAAAAAAAAAAAAGATCTGTCATATATGCAATATCTATTCAGTGATCTTCTGGGACTTGAGGCTTGGAAACCTAGAGAAAGGTTATTCTAGATTAAAGCCTCAGACTTTAACATTAGTGATAGCGTTGGAATTAATGCTGGAGTATAAATTCAAGGGTACTGCTTATGTGCTATGATCTATTTCAGAGATAGCGAAGCTCAAAAATCCAGTCTCATACACCATGAAAACTTGGTGTCTAACACAGAACATGTAAGATAACAAACTCTGAACTGGTGTCATAAATGTGAAAGGTTTCTTCCATCTATTAATTTGGTTAAAATAATTCATTACCCACTCTGTAGCTGTCATCTTTGATAACAGTTTAGAAATTGCAACTAACATTTTTAGTTGCAATTTCAGTCCATTTTATAGGGACTGATGATAATTATGTCAGTCTTTTTGCTTACTCTTAGACAAATGCTTTATTATGATATTTATGTAATGCAACTGAGCAGGTAGACAATATTTTTGTTTGTTTGTTTGTTTAGTTGCATTCTTGCATGATAGCTAAGTAGTATGCACTGCTATTTTTATTGTTAGCATTATATAATGGTTTCAAATTAGGCTGTAATAACACAAAGATAGTTATATAAATCCCCCAAATAGATCAGAATAGAGGTTTATTACAGACTTCTGTAATATTAAAAATTATCTGTATGGTAGATGATGGTCTGATACACTGATTTACGCTTGTGGAAACTCACATGGAAATAACAGATGGTTAAAAAAAAAAAAAAAAAAAAGGATTATCTTCAACTTAGTATCAGAAAAAGATGGACAAAACTTTTCTGTCTGAAATTCCTGTTTGTTTTTGTTGCTGTTTGTGTGTGTTTTCTTGTTTGTTTATTTGTTTTTGACTAAGTAAAATGAAAAAAAAATAGTGAGTTTAAAAATGTTTACATGAGCATTGTTATATTTTAAGAGACTTTAGATTTGAAAAAGCAAAAATAAAAATTGCTGTATTGTTACAAAGTCTGCAAAAGCACCCTAGTTCTAATCGGGAATATATCACAGACATCATTACATTTTTTTCTAAATTTGCATAAGTGTTTTATATTTTACCCTCAGCTAGATATCCTTAAAGAGTGGACATTTACTCATACAAACCAATTTTGTCTCTTATCTAAATGTTATAATTCTCCAAGTGGTAAATGTATAACAACTATTGTCTTACTACCACTTACTTAGCAAGTGATTGTGGCATGTCTCACTTTGAAATTTGAGAATTTGTGAGCTGATGCTTATTGTGCTAAGCATGTTGGAAGAGTAAATTTTAGTTTCATTCTAATGTTTGAATGAATGTGAGATGGAAAAGATGCTAAATGAAACATCTATTGTTTAAAATACACATAGTAGTATTTGTTGTTGTTGTTGTTTGGTTGGGTGTTAGAGTACTGTCTGTTAGGAGAGAGATTACTTTTTCTGTTATACAAATAATAAAGGCAAATTAGCTTGTGTCCATGTTTTAAAATGCAAGGAGATGTAGAGCACTTTGTGTTCTTCTGATACAGATGTTGTAGGATATATATATACATGTATTTACACAGATATATGTATGTATATATATATGTTTCTGGTTTTGTTGTTTGTTTTTGTTTTGTTTTGTTTTTGTTTTTGTTTTTACATCAGCTTGCCAGTTAATTCACTGGCAAATGCTCTTAGTGGATCCTTTCTCATTCAGAGTCTCAGAGGAACAATGCAGGCCACTAGAAGCGTGAGAAAAAGAGTGCTTCAAATGAAAATATCAGAAAATTCTAATTCTAATATTGAATGTTCTTGACTGAGATTTCCTCACATTAGGTCTTTTGGGAAATAGTCAAGACAGGTACATTCAGACAAATATCACACTTACTTTCAAAAATAGCTTGAAGTAAGATCCAGGGAACTAAAGGCCAGTCAGCATAACGTCTATCCTAGGAAGACTATGGAGCTAGTACTTCTGAAAATATGCCTATGCATATGAAGAAAAGAAGGAAATTGGGAACAGTCAGTGTGGTTTTACTAAGGGCAAACAATGCCTAATCAACCTGACAGTGTTCTAGGGTGAGATGACCTACCTAGTGAATAAGGGAAGAACACTGGAAGTTGTTCATCTTGATTTTGGAAAGGTTTTCAACTAGAGAATATTACAGATAAACAAACCTCCACACATTAATTGTAAAATATATATAGAACTGTTAAACTTTTGCCCAAGTGATCATTTTTGCCATCACTGTTTCTTAAAAATATATTACAATTCCTTTTCAAATTAAGTATCTCCCGTAACCAAATTCAGATTTTAACTGACATTTAACTAACATTCTGACATTACTCCCACATAACAACACAATACCCATATGTGTTCTCATATTCTACTTTTGGTTTATTTATCTACACATTTTTATATCATGGATGCTTATTGGGATACTTGCAGTCCTCTTCACTTCTGAAAGCAAAATAGATTTAGATGCTTCTGAAATGTGTTGAAAATCAATTTAAAATAATGTTCATCTACTGAGCTTATTAATTTTCTTCCCTGAATTTTCAAAAATCCTTTACTTCTGACTTCTGAAATACAATAATGTTTATAGTGATTTTAATCTGTGTTGACTAAACCTGGGAATGATTATTAATGATACAAAGCATCTATAAATTAGGAAGGGTTATCTTATGTCTCTTTGGTGTACCATTTAATATATGTATCAAGCTGGAAAGTTACAAAAACAATCAGAGCCTTAGAGATCCATACTCATTATTAGGGTAGAAAACGTTAATGATTTGCTACTTAATTTGCTCTTTCACTTACTCACCTGATTTTCATGCAATACTGAAAAAGTCAGCTTTAACACAAAGCCACCTTGAAAGATTCAGGGGATATCTGTTGCTGGAGGACCAAATAAAAGCTAGACAGAATGCTGCTTTTTTTCCTGAACTTCATATTGTAATCCTTTACTCAGAGAAATTGAGAATGATGTAAATTTTAGTAACTGATTCACAGTAATATCATTATATTTATTACACCTGTTGCATATGTACTTTTAATATCAGAATCTTGGGTTTTGATTTATTAAACCATTAAATAAAAAAAAAAAAAAAGGAGTTTAACGGTTTCATTTAAATATTTAAAATACCTTTAATACCACTTTAAAAGGAATGACTTAATGGAGAATGTTTTGGGGGCATAATAGCATAATACAGATTTTAACAGTTGACATCAGTTAAACTTGAATACAAAAGTTATACGTAACCTCTCTAGATGATAGGGGTTGCAGCATTGAGTCAGCCTGTAATTAGCAGAAAGATATAGCCTGCTTATGAAATACAAGGTATGTAGAAGCAAAACATGCCATTTTTTGAGAGGACTGCACCTGTTATGCCCCAAAAATGACTGAAGTTTCTCTTGTTTTAATATAACAGTAGATTAAAATATATCCAGAACTGAAATAAAAGGTGTAAGTGGTAAGCAGAGAACAGTTGTACCATTAAGGTAAGCAAAATTATAGAACTTTGTAGTCTTATTACTGAGGGTTTTCTTTTATTATTATTATTATTTTATATTTATTTTTTACAAAACTTAGAAGAAAAAATGGAAAAGTGGAAGGTTATATCAGACATAATGTAAAAAATACGTAAATGTAAATGTTTTATGTTTATGTTTGACATAAATGTAAAAAGGACAGCTGTGAGAGATTATACTTGGCTAACTGAGAAATATATTAATAGTTTTTCTGTGCATGTGTCCTTACCAGGTACTTGCTGTTTCTTCAGAAGGATAGCACTCCTCATAGTATGTGGTTTTATATAGATGGATTTATATGTTTCAACATATCAATATATTAAACTAAGTTGTAAAGCTTCTGGTTCTGTATTTTTTTTGACAAAAAGAAACAGTAATATTTGAAGCACAAAATGAATATACCTCTGCTCCTAATTTCTGCAAAATACAATCTGAATGCTGGTTGTGTTTCAATAGATGTTAGCAAACATTGACTTTGGAAGTAAGAGAAGGATCTTCAAAATCATTAAATACAAAATCCACAAGTATTTACCGTATTTACAGTATGGGTGAATGAAGGTGACATAGTAATTGTACTGTGCTGGATTTTGTCTGGTGTACATTGTTTGTACAACAAAATGTCTAAATATAAGAAGGTTTCTATAATTCCTTAAGCTAAAATATCATGAATTCAATGAGAAATGACATGGCACAGAGAAATCTATACAGAAACAGAGAATATTGCCAGGGCTTCACATATAAGGTTCAGTATTATGACCCTGAAGGACAAGGTTCATAGTCATAGAATCATAGTATATGCAGAGGTCAAAGGTACTCACAAGAGTCACTGAGTCCAGCTCATGGTTCCACACAGGACAATCAAAAAATCAGACCATATCACTGAGAGCATTGTCCAAATGCTTCTCAAATTCCAGTGGGCTTGTTGCTATGACCGCTTCCCTGGTTAGCCTGTTCCAGTGCTTAACCACTCTCTTGCTGTAGAAACTTCTCCTAATATCCAGCCTGAACCTTCCCCGTCACAGATTCATGCCATTTCCTTGAGTCTTATCACTGTTCACCTGCCCTTCCATTCCCCTCATGAGAAAGCTGTAGGCCGCTGTGAAGCTTCCCCTCAGCCTGAACAATCCAAGTGAGAAATCCAAGTGATAACTCCCAGCCACTGGGGCAGGTGCTGTGGGTGTTCCCAAACCAGATGCTGGGAAGAGGGGGGACCAGCGTGAGAGAGGCAAGTGCAGGGATCTGCACTAGCCACTGGAACAGCATGTGTAGGTTGCAGCCCATGTGCCTGGTGCTGGCTGCTGTCAGGGTGAGGGTTGGGGGGTTGGGGGAAGAATGTGGTTTTCCCAACCTTGTTTGCATGGGTGTCCATGTGTGTTCTATAGCAAGCTTGAAGCTGGACTAGCCAGAAAGTGATGTGGCCTTGAATCTAGACCAGGGTATGAGGTGGGTGGGCAGTCCATGCTGGTACACCCAGAGGGACTTGCAAATGTGGTGTACATGAGGGATTGGTGAGTGAGTACTTGTGTGCTTGCAGGAAACTTCCAGCCGGACTAAGCAGCAAGTAGGTGACCTGTGAAGTGGGTAAGGGGTCTGGGATCCAGGCAGGGATTCTGGACAGAGAGGCTGCACCTGTATTTGAAGAAGCCAAGCAAGGAGCCCAGGATGCAGGCAAGGGTGCTGAACAGACATGCATGCCGGGTACTCAAAGGATCCACATGTGTGGATATATGCTTCTGAACCTAGCAGGTGGTGTGATTGCATGTGCCTCCAGTAGGGACCTTCTATCCCTACCAACCAGAGAGGAGGAAAGGGGTCTCATCTGTCTGTGTCTCTTTCATGTGTGTTGTTGAAGGCAGACATTGACTGGGGCAGCCTCTATGAATGGTCATGCCGGTGTCTTTTCACTGTCTGTGTGTCTCTGGGATACATGCTCAGCTTTGCTACTGGCTGAACATGCAAAAAAGGAAGTGGCAGCTGCATCCCCCAGCCTGGGCAGAGACCCTTGTTTCCCGGGCACTGGGCTGGGTGCCAGTGGCCCCAGTGGCCAGATAGAAGCACTGCTGGTCCAGAGCAGCTGGAGGTGGAAGCCACATGCTTTATTTTCCTTAGCAACTATGATTTCAGTAAAATTAAAATAAAAAGTTAAAAAATGCTAGTTCAAGGCAAATGCAACTTTCATTTCTGAATTCAGAATAAAAGGAAAGAACAAAAAATCATAATGTCAGAACCCTTAAGGCACTTCTTTGCCTCACTGGCCCTGTCCAGCACTCCAGGGCTCCCCCAACACTTCCCGTGGCCCAGGACCCCATTTCATTCACCTTGTGCTGTCAGCCCCTGCTTCAGGAGCATGCAGCAGGACTAGTCTCCAGATCCCCACAGCCCCGTCCTGCTGTCATGGGCCCTGCTGAATCCATGTCCCATCCCAGCCTCTGTCTGTCCTTTTCCAAAGGGAGATGTTCAATGCCCAGGCTGGGGCTGCCCTCTTTGCCCTCTCAACTGCCCTGCTCCAAGCTGTGTTGTTGGAACAGGCCCTGCCCTGCCCAAGTGCCTGGAGAGCTGTCACCATTCCTGGCCCCAGCCCCAGGAAGCCACCAGACTGTGCTGTGCTAGACAACTAAATTAACCAAATTTCCTTTAAAAGAAATTATGTATATTTGAAAATTATTAATTATTTATTACACTTAGCAATCCATACAGGTTATGGTCAATTATTTTTGTTTGTTTTACCGTGTAAACTAATGCATGCCCTGAAAACTCTGGTTTCACACAGAAAAAAATAAAACAAAATAAAATAAAATTCCCTTGTATAAAATAGGAGCCAAGAGACTATACTAGCAATGCAAATCTAATAGATAACTTTTTGTCAGTAACGACAAACAAATGGTTTCTTTCATTTCATGTCAGATATAATCTCTGTTCCCACAGTGAGAATAAGGGTAATCAAGAAATGTTTCCTAAGTTAATTTCATGAAAAAAAAAAAAAAAAAAAAAAAAGAGTGATGTGATAAACATTTAATAAGAAAGAACACAGAACTCTTTGAGTTTCATGAAGCTGACATTAATTTTGTTTGTAAGATTCTAAAATGTGTGACCCAGACACAAACCTCCCTCCCTCATCTCTGTGGGAACACAAAACTGAGCATAGGACTGTTAAACAAAAAGTACTATTGTGAGGCCATAGACCTTTTACAGAAAGGCTATTGTATTCATTGTATTTGAAGTGCAGCATTTCTCAAAGATGCTGATTTTTGTCCAAAACTTAGCCTATAATAATCTATTGGACATTATCTTAGCTCTTTTGTCATGGATCTTCTTGGATCCAAATAAGTCATTTTTGTCAAACCTCACTACAAAATGGGAAAGTATAATTATGTTGCATAGTAACAATTTGTGGCCCAATCCTTGCTGCCCAATTAGACAAACATCAATACAATCTAAACGGATTTGCATTTAGCAGTATAAACTGAACAAATTCAATACAATATAAATTTGCACTCAGTAGTATAAAGTAAACTGAACAAATTCAGAGTGGTGAAGTTCCTTCTACAATGTTCATAGACCTAGTCTGGCAAATTTTCAGGGCAGACAGATAAAAATGGTTTCCTCACTCATTGCTTTGCTGTCATGTGTGATCACCTCATCTGATCTCATAACACTATGTTATAATGCTTGCATTTCTTTGCAATGTTAATGATTTTTAAAAGACACAAAATTTTATTTCAATCATGCATTTTTAAAAGGTCATTTTCAGTGTTTTATGGTTTCCTCTATTTATTTATTATATTTTTTTTGGTATTATTTTCTCTCAGAAACCTAAATTAGTATTCCCTACAAATGACAATTATTTTTCATTTAGGTATTATTGATCTCAGCTCTGCAAACCACATTTAGTTGATAGTCTAGTGGACCCAATAGTGCATAGCAAAGTAGACTGAATTTTGAGGAGAAAAAAAAAGGAAAGAAAAAAAAAAAGAGAGAGAGAGAATCATAGAATCATAAAATCACTTAGGTTGTAAAAGACTCCAAGATCATCAAGTCCAGCCATTAAACTAGAACTTCGAAGTCTACCACTAAACCATGTCCCTAAGCACCTACACAACTTTTGAATACCTCCAGGGATGATTACTCAACTACTTCCCTGGGTGTCCTATTCCAATGCCCCACAGTGATTTATTTTTTTTCTTAATATCCAACCTAAACCTCCCCTGGCACAACATGAAGCCATTGAACATGAACATGAGCCATGAAACCAGCTAGTGGCTGCCATTCCTTGTTTGTACCTATGTTACTGCAACAGTCATTCATAAAAAGCTGAAATCTCTATCTCCACCTCTGGAGAAGGAAGAAGAGGAGGACAGCTAACCTCACTGAAAGAAATTGTCTTGAGACTTTCCATGGGCTGTCTAGTGCCATATACTGTGGTGGGTGAGAGCCAGGGGAAGGAAGAGGGAAGAGGGAAGAGGGGAGGGGCGGGGAGGGGAGGGCCCTTCCACTGTCCCTAGGGGAAGGGCAGGGACAAATTCCACTAGACCAGGTGGCTCAAAGCCTCATCCAGCCTGGCCTACTTCTCCTGTTCCAGTGCCTCGCCACCCTCTGAGTAAAGAATTTCTTCCTTTTATCTAATCTAAATCTACTTTTTTTTTTTTTTTTTTTTTTTTTTTTTTTTTTAAAGCCATTACTCTCTGTCCTATCACTACATTTCCTGATAAATGTCCCTCTCCAGCTTTCTTGTAGGCCCTCTTTAGGCACTGGAAGTCCACTATAATGTCTTCCCAGAGGCTTCTCTTCTCCAGACTGACCAACACCAATTCCATCATTCTGTCTTCATAGGAGAGGTGTGATTGTCCTCATGGCCCTCCTCTGGACTCATTCTAATAGGTCCATGTCCTTCTTATGCTGTGGGCTCCAGAGTTTAATGCAGTACTCTAGGTGGACTCTCATACAAGCAGAATAGATGGGGAGAATCACCTCCCTCGCCCTGCTGGTCATGTTTCTTTTTGATGCAGCCCAGAATACGGTTGGTTTACTAGGCTGCAAGTACACATTGCCAGCTCATGTTGAGCTTCTCATCAACATAATCTCCAAGTCATTCTCTCCAGGGCTGCTCTCAATCCATTCTCCACTCATCTTGTATTTGTGTTTGGAATTGCCCTGACCCAGGACCTTGAACTTGGCCTGGTTGAACTTCATGAGGTTAACACTGGCCTGCCCCTCAAGCCTGTCCAGGTCCCTCTGAATGGCATCCCTTCCTTCCAGCATGTTGACTGCACCACACAGCTTGTTGTCATTGGAAAACTTGCTGAGGGTGCACTTGATCCCACTGTCTCCATCACTGACAAAGATGTTAAACAGTGCTGGTCCTAATACCAACCTCTGAGGAATACCACTCATCACTGGTCTCTGTTTGGACATTGAGCTGTTGATCGCAGCTCTTTGAGTGCGACCATCCAGCCAATTCCTTATCCACTGACTGGTCAATCCATCAAATCTGTGTATCTCCAATTTAGAGACAAGGATGTTGTGCATGACATATCTCAAGAAAGAGAAAGTTTCCTTCCTTTGAATTAAAAAGCAGTTTTGTTTTTGCAGTTTTATTTTTCACACAAGAAAATACTTAGGGCTGTAGAGAGTGAAAAAAAAAAAAAAAAAAAAACCAAACATTTTTGGATTCTGCTTATTAAGTTGTAAGAGATAAATAAATAAATAAATAAAATGTCATCTTTAGACAGAAAATGGTGGCAAAGAGAAGGGAAGAGAAAGAAACAAGCTTTGAAAAGGAGAATTCAGAAGAACTATGGAGAGGTAAAAGTGAAGAAGCTTGACATTGGACAAAGGCACAGAAGTTATACATGTGAGAGTATGGAGGGATCCACATGAGAAACTGTTTTGTACACCACAAAAATTATCCGCTAACAACATCTGGTAACTATATATAAAGCCAGTTTCTACTGTACAGTTACAGAAAATGCTTGAATCACAAAAGATGTGTCACACTCTCCTACACATGTTTTGGGCAAAGGTCTTTCACCTGCCTGCCACAAAATACAAAGCAAGCCTATGCTGATATGCCATGTAAATGTTCTGTGTGCATTAAAAGCTGTTAGAGTGTAAGTGTTGATGTCAGATGATGTCAGATTCAATCTGAGTAAATCTGAGGAAAGTGACTTTTGATCACCCTTTTTGTAATTATTACCTCAGCCTTGTGTGAGAACAGGAGGCTAAGAGGTGACCTGATTACTCTGTACAGCTTCCTGAGGAAGGGAAATTGAGAGGGAATTGCCCTGGACTCCTGGAAATGAGAGGATGCATAGGAATGGTGCAAAGCTGGGCTAGGTTCAGACTAAGTCTGAAGAAAAATGTCTTTAACTTTAGGGTAGTTGAACATTGGAACAGACTTTCTAGAGAGGTGGTTCATGCACCATATCTATTCAAGAGGCATTTGTGTTCAAGAGGATAATGCCCTTAGTAATATGCTTCAAGTTTTGCTTACCCTTGAAGTTGGACTTGATAAGCTTTGAAGGTCCCTTCCCACTGAGTTAATTTAGTCTAGTCCAGCCCAGCCTATGATTTCCACTGCCCATGAGCAAGTCACTCTGTTCCTGCTTCCACAACAATGTTAACGGAAAGAGCTACTCCTTTAGAGAGGTCCTGGTTCACTCTAAGAGGTTCACTCTAAGAAATACCATTTTTTTTCTCTTCCCAAAGAAGTAAAATCCTGATAGCTAATTGTTGCCTGCTTCTAAAGGGAAGAGATAAGTACTAGAAGTACTAGACTGTGCTTGGAGGAAGACCGTAATAGCTAAACTTGAATTAATGCACCCAAAAAAACAAACAAACAAAAAAACAACTCTGGATTAAGAATCTAAGTGTTTAACACAAAAATTAAAAACTACCTTCTGCAAAATATGTTCATATGCATTTATGTACAAATGCACTAGGCATTCGGATGTATACTGTGGAATAGGGAAATGCTGGCAGAGAAAAGGCATACTACACAAGGTAAGGTTTTTTGTTTGTTTGTTTGTTTTCCCCTGAAATACAAATGCATGTTGAGGGGCTTTAGTAAACTATTTTCCTTTAATATAATCATTTAAGCAAAATACATTTGCTGCTGTCAGAAACACACCATGCTCTCTAAAGTGATCCATATTCTATTTCAAGTTAAAGTCTTCACATGGTTATTTAAAATTCTTAGTAGATAAAGACCTTCAAGTCATAAAGGTACATTATACTCCAAAATACTAGTGATAATAAAAATGCTTAATACATTATATTGTATAGCAAATAAACAGACTAAAACTAGAAAATCATTCAAAATTAAGGAAAAAAAAAAGGCAGGAAGGAATTCCAAAATCTCTACAAACTAAAAAGTCTTACAACCTATAAACTTTCAAAGACATTAATTATCCTACATCATCACAGAGATTTTTAATATTTTGCAAAGGAGGGCTAGATTGTCTAGCTCCCAGTTATATATTACATTTAGAAATGTATACAATTTAGTAAAATTAATCTTGTAATCCTATAGTTTCCTATAGTTTGCCTGCAAAGATAATTTAATTTTAACTGTAAATTTGTGATGGGTATTCTTCTCAATTCCATTAATTTTTTTAAAATACAGAATTCATTATTCTGAGCAGACTTCATATGTTTGCCATGACATTATTTAAAAACAATGTATTCGCTTTTCAGAAGAAAAATCTGACTGAGTGAAGGGGAAGTTATTCTGAAAAATGTAGTAAGATCCCTCAGCTTTTAGAAAACCTCTGCAAATATTACAGTGAAATAGATTGTATTTAATTTAATTGCTTGTATATTTCTACATTTGTGAATATTGACAGATATTAAGGTGAAAATTAAAAATATTTTATTAAAAATATTTTCTTTAAGGTATTTCTGTTAGTGTTGGTTTGAGTCTGAAGGAAATCTTCCCTGCCCCCTCCTCCTTTCTGAATTCCTATGTATTATGTTATCTCAAACTGAAAACCTCAATAACAATAGCTATCTTTTTATTATGGAATTATGGCAAGATCTGCACATAATGCAGATCAATTATTTTATTTGTTAATATCTGGAAATCCTACAATGGCTTTACCAAAGTAAACACTGGCTTTCCCCAAACAAAGTTTGGTCACAAGGTGAATTCATTCTTTATTTTATTTCATTTTATTTCATTTTATTTTTTTTAAAGGCGTTTGGAGTTTTTGATCATGAGTTTTTTGTTGTTTTGTGGGAAGAAAAATATTTATATGTTTTGAAGGTAAAAGAGAGTCTCTGTAGATGAAGATACAAATGCCCAAAGGATAGTATACTGCATACTAATGCCATTCTTTGACTAAAGAACAATTGTCTGAGATTTTAGGTAGAATTTAGAGAATGAAAAAGAAATATCACCCCATAGCCATGGGGGGTGGGGGGAATATTTTATTAGGGATTTCTCAGTACATCAGTCTAAATAAGACCCAGAACAAGGTCAAGATGTTTTTTGTTTCTTTGTTTTTGTTTTTCAGAAATTAAGAACTGTAAGCATGAACAAAGAGGTTTACTACATTTATGAATGCAAAAGAAAAATAAATTTACTTATGTACATATCTGTATTACTATTTCTGTTTTCTCCTACACTATATATTTATTCAAGAGATCTAAGAAGATGATTTAAGTGATCTAAGAGGGAGATGAGACAGGCAGTTTCATTAATGTTTTAGCATATATCAATAATAATAAATATTCTTAGAAAGTAGCCCCATGCTTATTGCATTTTTGTTTGCATTTTACTTTATCCTACTCTACATTTCTCTTTTGGATCATGCACTAGATCAGCATAAAAATAACATTGATGAATGAATATGAATTCAGTGTCAATGTGTCTTTGTGTTGGTACATGACCAGAATGCGCATCTGTTCCATCATGAATGCCTACACTTTGTTACGCATTTTTAGTTTTTAGTTTTGTTGTTGTTGTTTTTTAATCAAAAATGCTAGAAGACAATCTGATTTAAATGGTTTATGGCACCATGCACCATATGCACCCTCACTGTGTGTACCACACTGTGGCATGACACACATTTTACAGTCATAACTATACTCAAAATATAGAAGGTACAGTGCATGAAAAAAATGTGGAAGGCCTTGGACTCTTACCTTAGAAACACATGCTTTATTTTTTTTTCATTTTTTCTTTTTTCTTTTTTTTCATTTACATATATGAATCACTGTCTATTTGGCATTATAGAGAGCATAGACATCTACAGTCTAAAGGTAAATTATACTCAAATCTGTTGAGTATATTTGTGACTTCAAATATAAAAATATGAGCTAACTCAGACCAGCGTATTGCCTGCCTGCATTACTGCAGGCATTACTGGTGACCCACAGCCACACACTGATTCACTTGATCAAATATATATCCAGGGTCATCTGAAATACTCTCGTGATTTCCTGCCAGGCCTTCTGTCAATGCTCCATAATGACTTGGGTGTCCTGTAGCCCCTATTTCATGTCTGCCAACCACATGTGGATATCTTGAATCCCTTAGGGCATGTCAAGTGATCAAATAAAACTGGATGACTATATTTAGGCAATTAATCCCACACCCATTTTCTCTCAAGTCCCAGTTTGAGGCTGCTGTCAATGTAATAATACTGCAAAGTATTTCATGAATGTGTATCACCTATTTCATCAAAAAATTACCATGTCTGTGTTGGTGTATCACACAGAACTTGATCAGGTTCCTTCTTCATTTTTCAAATTCTAAATAAGCAACATTCTGAGAATCAAACAACATATAAAAATTTTCAATGCAGAAATGTATCTAAATGTGCAATACACCAGTGAAAGTGAACATATTTTTCAAACAAACAAGCAAACAAAACCACACTGGCAGAGCAACATCTGATTGTACAAGTTCCTTCTAGATCATAGAATCATAGAATGGCTTGTGTTGGAGGGGACATCAAAGATCATCTAGTTCCACCCTCCCTGTCTGTGGTGGTTTTACCGTGCTGGGCAGCTAAACCCCACAACCGCTCTCTCACTCCCCCTCTTTTAGATGAGGAGGAGAAGAAGTAAAGCAAAGAACAACTCACGGGTTGAGATAAGGATAATTTAATTAAAGGGAAATAATAATAACAATTAAATAAAGATTATTATGAACTAAACAATTTAACTAAAGGGAAATAAAAAGGGAAAGGGGAAAAGTGAGGGGGAAAGGGAAAAAATAAAAAGAAGGGAGGAAAACAAACAACTAAAATAAATGAAGGCTATATGGAAGTGCAGAGGAAAGAAATTACTCTCTACTTCCCACAAATGAGTGATGATTGACCACGCCCTTGAAGCAGGGCCTCAACGCAGCTGGTGTTCGAGAGGAGGACCGACGTTTTCCCAACGAGAGCCCACCCCTCCCCTCTTCTTCCTGTTTCCACCTTTTATTGCTGAGCGTGATATCACATGGTATGGAATATCCCTTTGATTGGTTTAGGTCAGCTGCCCTAGTGATGTTTCTCTCCTCACTTTTTGCCCACCCCCTAGGAGGGTTAGAGAAAGGCCCGATGCTGTGCCACTGCTGCTCAGCAGTAGACACAACACTGGTGTGATAACACTGCTGTTCCAGCTACAAGTGCAGAGTACGGCACTGTATGGGCTGCTGCCGGGAAAGTTAACATTCCAGCCAGACCCAGTACACTGTCATAGGCAGGGATGCCACCCACTAGATCAGGTTGCTCAGGGCCTTATCCAGTCTGGTCTTGAACACCTCCAGGGATGTGACATCCATAACCTCTCTGGGCAAACTGTTCCAGTGTCTCACCATCCTCTGAGTGAAACACAGATGTAAGCATAACACATACATATATGTATCTGTATTATACATTTATATTTATGTCTGTGTATACAATGTTTATTATTTGAGTATGTATAACTAAAATATACATATCAGCATATTCTATTTGTATGGTGTATATATGTAGAGAGAATATTCTTCAAAATGGTAATTATAATATACAACGGTCAAACAGTCGACTATTAAATGTAAGTAAATAAAATAATATAGATATAAACATAAGGCAAAAAGGGTAAATCTCAAAGATGAAGACCAAGAACTCTATTCTTCAGGAACTGTTTAACCTTTATTAGCAATTCATTATGACCAAGGAATTACTATTATGCCCTTTGCATATTTATTAATCCTTTAAAAATGTATTTACTCCAGAAAAGTAATTTATTTCTTTTTAATTCATTCATGATTTGTCTTCATGATAATCAAAATGTTTGATTATCTAAGACAAACAAGGTGGCAAGAGGAATGAAACATTTTTCACCAAACCTTTATAATGAGACTTTCAATATTACATTTAAAACACTTAATGTCTTTGTGCTGTATTTTGAAGTAGTTAACAGAAACTTTTAAGTAATTTTCTTCAGTTAAAGCTTTCAATACTTAGGCAGATACTAGAAATTATGTGTAGACCTATATAAGCTAATGTTTCTATTTTCTTTAAATATTGCTTCTTATTAGATTCTCATATATATCCATACCATTTTAAATTACGGTCTGTGCTATGTTTATACTTATGGAAATTATTCATTCACATTCATTCATCCAATCAGCCACTAACTATTACTGCTTATTCTCCTATTCATAAATCTCGTGTTTAATTACTTTAAAGCTCCACACAGAGGAGTAAAATCAGCATGCTGTGCAACTGAAAGAACAACCCACCGGCCCTACACCCTGCTGATATTTATTGTGTGTTGACAGTGATGGAACCTGATATAACTGAAGTTAATTTTTTATTTTAGTAAAAACTTCAAGATCCTTCATGCAGTGTGAGTCTAGTCATTGTAACAGAGCTAGGGCTCATAACAGAGATTTTTCAAATCTTACTTTAAATGAGTGAAAATCTGCTCAGCAAATACAGAAGTGAAGCATTTTTCTTTCATACCATAGATTCTCTCTGCAGAATTACAAGATTGTAATCAAGGGTACCATATGGAAAGCTGTTATTAATTAATATATTTTTAGTAATCAAATCAAGGTACTAACCACTAGCATGCCAATTATTTTATTTGTTGCAAAAATAATGAATTCCAAATGACCTGTAAATTATATGTATATATTTAAAATCATTTATATATATATCCTATGATATCATGACATGAAAGACTTCACAGACTTTACTAGCACTCAAAATTTTAAATTTGAAAACAAAATAATTAAAATGCAAATCACTACAATGAATCCTAATGGGGAATTTCAGCCACCCACATGCCTGCTGGGAAAGTTATGCATCGGGCTGCAAGCAATCCAGGAGATTCCTGGAGTATGTTGAGGAAAATTTCCTGGCCTGAGTATTAGAAAAACCAAGTGTTACTGGACCTGGTGCTTGCCAGTGCAGATGAACTCAATAAAGAGGTTAAGAATGTTAAGACTGTTAAGATTGGCAGTCTGAGCTGCCAGCCATGCCCCAGTTGAGTGCCTAAGAAGCTACTTAGATGGCAGTATGTAACTAACAGTACAAATGAATAGCAAGCCCCTTTTCAGCTGATATTTTTGCAATATGTCTCTCTTTTCCCTCTTTCAGCACTTCTTCAGAATGTATTCTGAAAATAAGGAAGCTGTGCCATGGTTATTAACTGCAAAATGAATCTGAATATTTACAGTGCATGACATAGAGAATATATTCCTAACAGGTAAACACGTCAAAGAAATACTGCTTCTGTTTTTCCTAAGATGCTGATATAATCATGCTTCTGGTCTTGACAGCACTAAATCTGTGGTGTAATATGCCAAATAAAGAGGAAATACTGCTGAACAAAAAGAAAGAACTATGTTCTCAAAATTAATATGAACCTTCCCTGTGGCATAATGAGATTTCTTTATTTTTCTTTAAAGAAATTATTGTTTTCTCAATGGGGAAGAAAATGCATTATAGTTAAAGAAAAAATGACAAAAAACTGAAAGGAAATATAAGGAGTTTTAATTTACTTTATTATTAGATTCTTACTTTGTTAGTTAAACCATTTGCATATTTACCATTTAAAAATGATAAAAGGTAAACAATCACTTATATGATACATTCACTCTTGGTGTCTTTTAATTCCCTTTGTTTGTTGTAGGTGCCATTTGATATGGAAATTATTTTAAATATAACAACAATACATACATTTTTCCTTTTTAACTTGATTCCATCAGAGACATTTTACAGCCAGAGGCATAACTGAAAGGAAGTTGGCAAAATCTTTTGTCTAAGATAGCCAGAACTGTTCCACCTCCTTCATATGCAATTCTATCTACAGGTAACAGGAAGTCAGAACTGAGCTGTAGTAGATGATGAAAATCTCCCTTCAGCTATAGAGATTACAGGCAGGTAAACAGAGCAATACGCATCCTCAGTCTACATCCCGTCAAGTACTGTAACTGAAAATTACCATTTTATGCTTATGCTCTTGATGATATTGTGATATTTGTTCAGCTATTTTTCAATTTCTCTTGGATTTGTATTGATTTAACACACTTTTATCACTTTTTTGTTACATTAAATTTAGAAAATAACAAATAATGTTACAGAGTATATTAAAATTATCAGAAATGCTTTTTATTATTTTGGTATTTATGTTTCCTTCTTTCAGTATATAAGATCTTAACACATACGAGTCTTCACTGCACCCAGGAATTTCCAGCTGCATATTTTTCCTAAAATGGAGTTCATAATGTTTACTATATCTTAAGTAGCAGATTTCCTCCTATTAGTGATAAAACAAAACCTGGCACATGGAAATAATTTATTTTCTTGTAATAAAAAGAAACATTTTATAATGTCCATTGTGATTTATCAGTTGTAAATACAGAATAAAGGCAATGTGATGGAGTTAAACAGCTCTCCATGGGCCACTCTCAGATGCTTTGTAACCCCTCAGATTGCTTTCAAACCCCTTAGCAGAAATTTTCAGAATAATTACATCCATAATACTGATGTTAAGTAATTTACCAGTAGGACAAGAATTCTTCTGTGAAGAATTCTTTTCCTTGGAAAGAAAGAGGTGAAATAATTTTAATTTCTCAGAAACAGAGCACTGCATTGTAGAGTGAATATTGTATTCACTCTGTGGTTCTCAGACCTACTAATTGTGCTGGGGAAAAAAAAAAAAAAGAGAGAGAGAGAGAAAGAGAGAAAGAGAGAAACATAAATCAAGCATTAATTTCTGCCAAGTAAGAAAAACAATTCAGAACTGACAAATCAAATTTAGAGATGGAGGTACATGCCTACATTTACATGCAACAGACTCTGAATTTTTGAAGTTTTAAAAATAAAGTAGGAACACGTGTTTTTAATTGAAATGCAAAGAATATAATCACCTGTTTTAAATATCAGCCAGCCCTTCATTAAATATTAAATGATTCAAAATGTGGTTCAAAACTATTCCCAGTAGCAATTAACTCCCCCTTTGCACTTAAGAATTCCTCATCTAATCTGCAAGCCACACACTTGGAAAAAAGTCAAAGCAACATCTTTTATCATAAAGTGTATTTTTAAATGAGAAATATATTTAACAGCATATCACCTGGACTTATTTTAAATGTCTCATTGATGTCTACTAACTGAAGTCAAATGACTTCTTCACTGTGTTTAAAATAATCATAAATACCAGTCAGAGAGAAAAAAAATGCACAGACTTTTGATCCCTTTGCCAAGAGAAGAATTAAACCTAATTCTACTGAATGCACTTCAGGACAGGAATCTGAGCAAAAGCAAAGTTAGAAGTGATATCAAAGAACCTATGTCCACATGGGAAAAAAAAAAAATAAAATAAAATAAAATAAAATAAAATAAAATAAAATAAAAAATAAAATGTGAGAGTGACATGCCTGAATGATATGACTGAATTATGACTGATTTCAGTGATATGACTGAAATATGCATTCTACACTGTCTGCACCGTGTGGTGCTTATATTACATTTAATTTTTGTGGGACATCAAGGCCTGATGCAATTTTTAGATGAACATTAATCCAACAAGGAGCATAATGTTCTCTGTGCCTCCCTCCCAAAATAAATGAAGCCTTTTAGGAGGGTGTTTTAAAATACATAGTGACACTTATATGTAGCAGGCAGGATCCTTTGCACTCTGGGGACAATGCTGAACTCTATGCAAAACTTTGCTGTTTGCATGGACTATAAATTAAAGAGACTTTGACATACATGTATAGTGTAAAAATAGTCTTCGTCTTTCAGCCATAATGAAAGTATTATATAATTTATATATTTTTTTATCATTTTATAACATGCAAATAGAAATCATGTCTCCAACTCCATTTCATCCAAAGGAAAAAAAATAAATAATTTGAACACAATGTATAGTTTTCTTGAAATAGTAATCCAAATATAAAGAATGTTTGATTGATGCTAGTAAGTATATGAAACATAAGCTTCTATTGATATACAAATATATATTTATTTCACATTTAATTTGAAATGAAAAAGTACAGTGGTTTTGTGACCATAAAATGGCTGTCATTTTCTTCCATGAGTGATTGTCTTTTGAAGACCTAGAGACTATTTCTGTTGTCCATCAATTTTAGGAACAATATAAGATAAAGAAATGAAACAAATATGAAAAAATATATATATATTAAAAAGAAAAAAGTAACATTCAAAATCTGCAGAGTCAGTTTCAAAAAAGATACTTTGGAAAAGATACACTTGGATACTGGTGCAGAAAGCAAAAACTATTATCATATTCCTCCTGGCAAAGGACTCCAGAGGCTGGCAAGTTACAGTTTTATCTATACGTGCATGTAGAAAGACAGTATCAGCTACTGGAGAGTGTGAGGATCCTGGTGTCAGTAGCTGGAGAGGGGCCACAGTTCTCCGGATCTAAGGAGGACTTTGATACCAGAGTGACAGCCACTGGAGGAATTTGTATGACTGGGCTGAGTGCCAGCTGCTAGAGTGAGACCAGGCTGGGGGTGCCCCTGCCCTGTGCTGCCAGCTACAGAAGCCAGTGGGGCATTAACTACTGGAATGGGAGGGATGTCGTCAGCCTCCATCTCCCAGGGCAGGAACAGTGTGTGTTACCAAATCAGCTGCTCAGGGATAGGGTTGAGCAGGGTGAGTGTAGGGCTGGGCTGGTGGCTGGAGCAGGGCTGCAGGCCACAGCATGGTGCTGGGGGCAGCATCTGTGTCTGCCCCAAACTGGGTGTGCATGGGAGGGGAGGGGTGCATTCTATGGAGCAGCCAGCAGGAAGGGGACCCGTGGGCAGGTGAGAGGGGCTGGGATGAGGACAGGGGTGCTGGTTGGGCAGAGGGGCCCTGCTGGCACTCAGGGCACCCGTGAGTATGGGTGTGCTGGTGGGCCTGGAGCGGTGTGTGTGTGCCTGCACCAGGGAGCTGCTGTCTGTGCCAGCCCGAGGGCAGGAGGGGGCTGGGCTGTCTGTGCTGGTGTGGTGTGTGAGTGCACTGCGCCAGGCACATCCCTCAGTGTGGGTAGAGACCCCAGGCACCAGGCAGACCTCCAGTGGCTGTGAAGTAGTTGTCCTGAGCTGAGGCTGCTGGAGGAGACAGTTATGCTCTAACATTGCTTAACTCTATTCTGTCAAGGAGTCCAAAGCTAATGACTTTATTGTTACAGATACATGATTTTTGCTTCCTCTTTGGCCATACACAATATTTTGAGCATAACACTAACTTGTTTTTGATTATTCTTTAGCATAACAAGTTTGTTTCCACAGAGGAAGCCTGGTTTCAAATTACTTATTTATATACCCTGATTCATTCCAGTGAACTTCAGGCATTTAGCTAAGACATCTGAACAGGGCTAGACTCAATCAACTGCCTTTTAAAGTTAGTGCAGAGACACCAGCATGGCTAGAGGGCAAATCTGTTTCTAGTGACACTAAAGTGAAATTGTACAGTTCAAGAAATTTAGAGAGAAGAACCAGAACTGAATCCTAATTTAAGCACCTCAAAGAAGTGCATGTGCAGAAGGATTGAATGATATAAAAAATTAATGTCACTGTAAGCCAAAACCTCAATTTTCTGATAATCTGAAGTAGTACAAACTGTATAAAGTGAAATGGGGAGTTCTGTGGCAGCAGGCTATGTTGAATTATGATTACTCAGCAGGAATCAGGGAACACAGATGGTAAAGTGGTGTGGTGGTTTCATACCATAAGGTAGCCTAGCACCACCACACCACTTTATCCTGCTCCTCAAAAGAACAGAGGGAGGAAATATGATGACAAAAGCTCAAGGGTTGAGATAAGGACAGGGACATCATTCACCAGGTACAGTCATGGGCAAAACATACTCAGCATAATGGAAATTTATTGTTTATTGATAACAGACTAGAGCAGTGGGAACTAAAAGCAAATTAAAACCACCTTCCCGTTATCCACTCTCTTCTACCATCTCCCCCGAGCAGCACAGGAGAATGGGGAGTAGGCATTACGATCAGTCCATAATACTTCATCTCTGCCACTCCTTCACCTTTACTCTCTTCCTCTGCTTCCCCTGCTCCAGCGTGGAGTCCTTCCCATGGGATGCAGTCCTTCCTGAACTGATCCAACAAGGGCTTGTCACAGATGTCAGTTTTTCAAGAACTGCTCCAATACGGATATATACCATGGGGTATGGATCCCTTTAGGAACATGGAGCCCTTTAGGAACAGACTGCTCCAGCATGGGTGCTACATGGACTGCAGCTCCCACCTGACCTTCTGATACACCGTGGGCTCCTCTCCATGAGTTGCTGTTCTGCTCAGGAGTCTGTTCCTGCAGGGGCTCTTATCTACTTGCTCTGGTGTGAGCTTCTCCATGGGCTGCAGCATGGAGATCTGCTCCACCAAGGTGCACCATGTGCTGCAGGTCAACAGCCTGCTCCACCGTGGGCCTCTCCACAGGCCACAGGGGAACTTCAACTCTGGAGCCTACAATACCACCCTCTTCACTGACCTTGGCATCTGCAGGTTGTTTCTCTTTTCATTTTCTCACTCCTCTCCCAGTGGCTGTTGAGCAGCATTTTTTTTCCTTTTCTTAAATATACTCTGACAGAGGCACCACCAATGTCTCTCATTGGTGCAGCTTTGACCAGTGGTGCTCCCAGCTGGAACAGGTTGTTATCTAACATCTAACATTTCTTCACAATGAGGGCAGTGAGGAACTAGAACAGGTTGCCCAGAGAAGTTGTGAATGCCGCATCCCTGGAAGTGTTCAAGGCCAGATTGGATGGGGCTTTGTGCAACCTTCTAGTGGAAGGTGTTCCTAGTCATTGCAGGGGGGTTGGAAATGGATGATCTTTAAGGTCCCTTCCAACTCAAACCATTCTGTGGTTCTATGAACATAGGACAGCTTCTGGACTCTTCTCACAGAAGCCACTCTAGCAGTCCCCCACCCCCAACACACCCTTGCCATATAATCCCAACATGAGTGGATAAATATAGGAAGGACATAGAAGAATTATCTGGGAAGAATACTTACTGAAAGGAAATAAATAATCAATACTGATTACTTGCCCCTGCATTGTATCTTGATCATTGTTTTTTTTGTTTGTTTGTTTGTTTGTTTTTTTATTCTCCCATCTCTAACGAAAATTCTAAAAAGACTTGTAGATGTCTGTGGTTCATAGTGATTTGTCCTGGGACCTGCATGTAATGGATAATTTGGAAGCCAGTCAGTACCCCAAATTTCCAAATTTTAAGTCACAGATGGCAGTCCATCAGGTACCTAGAATTCTTGAGTTTCAACATTACATGTCATGTTCAACCTCATTCAGACCTTCCACAGAGATCATGTTTATCACAAGCTGTCTCTTTCAGTCCGCAAACTCAAGAGCTAACGATAGTATGTAATCCTTCTTCCTCATCTTTTCTGGTTAATAGTTATAATATACATGAATTAAAGTACATATTGAATAACACTGTAAGTGTTGAATTAATAGCATATTTCTGGAGGCTAAGAAGTGTTAGTTTGAAAGACATCTATTACCTTACCTCTATTACCTTACCTTACCATCTATTACCTATAAGAAACACCAAAGAAAACAATTTTTTTAGATAATGTTAAATAAGTTTTAAAGATTTTTTTTTTTGTCTTCATAAGATAGGCTAAGTTGTTAATACAGAAGAAGTGAATAGAATAAATTGGTTGGGATTGTATGTAACATAAAAGTTTATTGTTGTTTACTAAATCATTGCTGCTTAAAGCCATTGCTAGTGCATTTCAATCACTTAATTTCATACTGGTTCAATTTCTTGAACTGAGTATAACTGTATACAATAAAAATGGCTTAAACTCATGCATGCTTATTTACCATAATCCAATGCATGATCTGTTAGACTCTGAAAAAAATGAGTTGTTCTTTGTTTGTTTGTTTTTCTTAGAGAAGAATTATAATTTGATTGAAAATACATATTAATTATAGAGACATTTAGGTTCAAGTAGATACGCACAGATGCAAAGGTGATCTTTAGAACAGAGATTTTTTTAGTTTTTATTTAATTTTGAAATAAGTATTCTCCAAAGAATCTTGTACCATCGTTTTGCATTTCTTTCTTTTTTTTTATTTTTTATTTTTTATTTTTTCTGGGGGGGACACACAATAAAACTGATCAGGTAAAATTGAAACAGATGTCATCTCATTAAAAGTTTATATTTTTTCTTCTGTACTATATAAATAACGTTGACATTTACATTTTAGTTGCTTAGTTCCCCATAACACATGAATTAATACATTTAAGTGATAGATGTTTACAACTCTGCTTAAAAGGATCATACTGGTTTGGAAACCCTATTAATGTGTTATATATTTATATGTAATTTAAAAAAAAATCTTAAGTCAGGCACCCAGTATTTATATTTAAGTACATATTTCTTTCTGATCAATTAATCACATTGAAAATGAAACCATGTGTCTACCATGACTTACAATACCGATTAACACTGTTTATAATGACTATATAAATAAACAATTTAGTCTCAAGTATTCTTTATCACAAAATTAAATCTGGATAAAGATCTAAACTTTTCTTTCAGTTTTGTTTAAGTCAGCCAAACTGAAAGAAAGAAAAAAAAAAGTAAGAATAGGAAAAGTAAAATAATACCAGTATGCATAATCTAAATTCTAAAACTTCATATTGGCTGATCACCAATTATATGTATGCAGACAACCATATGCCCAAATTACAAGAAACTGGTGCTTGTAACACACCAGACACCAGACAACAGAAAAGTCTAAAACTCTAGAACTAATCTGCTACACTATATATATACATATTTATTTATTTATTTATTTATTTTTATTATTATTTTTCCTAGAATACTAAAACAAAGACTAGCTTGAGAACTGGGCACATGTGAACCTAATGAAGTTCAACAAGTCAAACTGTCAGGTGCTGTACCTGGGCTGGGGCAATCGTGGACAGGAATCACAGAATCATAGAATCATTAAGGTTTGAAAAGACATTCATGTTTATCTGGCCCAACCATCACTCTAGTACTAATATCACCCACTAAACCATGTCCCTAAGCACCAGGTCCAATCGTTCCTTCAACAGCCCCAGGGATGGTGACACCTCCACTTCCCTGGGCAACTGTGGTGGTTTTACCTTGCTAGGCAACTGAACTCCATCGCAACCGCTCTCTCACTACTCCTCCTTAGAAGAGGCGAGGAAGAAGAAAAGGAAAAAAACAACTCATGGGTTGAGATATGGATAATTTAATTAAAGGAAAAATAATTATTAAGGAAAAAGTATTAATTAAATAATTTAACTAAAGGGGAAAGGGGAAAGGGGAAAAGGGAAAAGAAAAACAAAACAAACAAAAAAGGCTGCATAGAAGTGCAGAAGAAAGAAATTACTCCGTACTTCCTACCAATGAGCAATGCTTGACCATGTCCTTGAAGCAGGGCCTCAACACACATAGCTGTTGTTTAGGAAGACAGACATTTTCAGAACAAAAGGCCTACCCTCCTTTTTCTTCCTTTTTCCACCTTTTATTGCTGAGTGTGACATCATATGGTATGGAATATCCCTTTGGTTGGTTTAGGTCAGCTGCCCTGGTGATGTTCCTTCCTTCCCTCTTGCCCACCCCCAACCTCCTGGCTCTTGGGGGGTTTGAGGAAGTCCTGATGCTGTGCCAGTATTGCTCAGCAGTAGACACAACACTGGTGTGATACTGGTTTCTCTTCTGGCTACAAGCGCAGAGCACAGCGATGTATGGACTGCTTCAGGGAAAGTTAACTTCATCCCAGTCAGACCCAGTACCTCAACCCGTTCCAGTGCCTGACTAATCTTTCTAAGAAACGTCTCCTAATTTCTAACCCTTCTGCAACTTGAAGCCGTTCCCTCTAGTCCTATCACTAGTTATCTACAAGAAGAGGCTGACACCAAGCTCCCCACAACTTCCTTTCAGGTGGTTGTAGAGAGCAATAAGGTCTCCCCTGAGCCTCCTCTTCTCCAGACTCAACAACCCCAATTCCCTCAGCCAGTCTTCACAGGACTTGTGTTCCAGACCCTTCACCAGCTTCATAGCTCTTCTCTGGACAAATTTGAGGGCATCAATTTCTTTCTTGTATTGAGGGGCCCAAAGCTGAACACAGTACTCGAGGTGTGGCTTTGACAGAGCTGAGTACTGGGGAACGATCACCTCCCTGGTCCTGCTGCCTGCACTATTCCTGATACAAACCAGGATGCCGTTGGCCTTCTTGGCTACCTGGTGTAGTGGGTTTACGTGGCAAGGTTTTGGTAGCAGGGAGCCATAGGGGTGGTTTCTGTTAGAAAGATCTAGAAGCTGCCCCATGTTTGGGAAGGGCCCCATTGTTTTCCAGATCCGAGCCAATAAGCGATGTTGTTTTGCGCCTCTGTGAGAGCATATTTAAGACAGGGAAAAAACGCTGCGCCACACAGCAGCCGGGAGAGTCAAGGGAGTGGGAGAACAGCCTTGCACCAAGGTCAGTGTAGAAGGAGGGAGAGAGGTGCTCCAGGCGCTGGAGCAGAAGTCCCCTGCGGCCTGTGGTGAGGACCATGGTGAAGCAGGATGTCCCCCTGCAGCCCATGGAGTACCACGGTGGAGCAGGGTTCCACGCTGCAGCCCGTGGAGGAGACCATGGTGGAGCAGGTGGCCCTGCACCGACGGAGGCTGCCGCCTGTGGAAGACCCCTGCCGGAGCAGATTCCGGGCCGGACCTGTAGCCCGTGGAGAGGAGACCACGCAGGAGCAGGTGATCTGGCAGGAGCTGCTGCCCGTAGGGGAGCCAGGTTGGAGCAGTTTTCTCCTGAGGGATGGACCCCGTGGTACGGACCCATATCTGGAGCAGTTCTGGAAGAGCTGCTGCCTGTGGGAAGCCCACGCCGGATCAGTTCATCAAGGACTGCATCCCGTGGGTGGGACCCCACAGCACAGGGGACGAGAGTGACCGAGAAGGAGCGGCAGAGAAGAAGTGCTGTAGACTGACCATAACCCCCATTCCCCGTTCCCCTGCGCCGCTCGGGGGGAGGAGGTGGAAAAGGGTGGATGGGGGGGGAAGGTGCTTTTGGTTTTTTTTTCCTTTGTTTTCTCACTTCTCTCGCTTGTTAGTTGTAGGCAATAAATCTTACTATCTCCTTATGCCGAGTCTGTTTTGCCCGTTACAATAATTATTGCGTGATTTTCTCGTCCTTATCTCAATCCTTGAGCCCTTTTCACATATTTTCTCCCCATTCCTCTTTGAGGAGGGGGAGTGAGAGAGCGGCTGTGGTGGAGCTCGGCTGCCCACTCGAGCGGAACCACGACACCTGGGCACACTGCTGGCTCATGTTCAGGCAAGCACCAATCAGCACCCCCATATACTTTTCCTCTGCACAGCTTTCCAGCCACTCTACCCCAAACCTGTAGCACTGCATGTGGTTGTTGTGGCCAAAGTGCAGGACCCGGAACTTAGCCATGTTGAACCTCATCCCATGGGCCTCTGCCCATCGACCCATCCTGTCCAGGTCCCTATGCAGGACCTTCCTACCCTCCAGCAGATCAACACTTCCCCCCAGCTTGGTGTCATCTGCAAATTTACTGAGGGTGCACTCAATTCCCTTATCCAAGTCATCAATAAAGATATTAAAAAGGGTGGGCCCCAATACCGATGCCTGGAGAACACCACTCATGACCAGTCACCACTGGTCACTGGGCTTGTGTTCACCACCACTCTCTGGGCCCAGCCATCCAGTCAGTTTGTAACCCAGCAAAGAGTGTGCCTGCCCAAGCCATGGACTGTCAGCTTCTCCTGGAGAATATTATGGGAGAAAGTGGCAAAAGCCTTGCTGAAGTCTAGGTAGACTACGTCAACAGGCTTTTCTTCATCTACCAGGTGGGTCACCGGGTCATAGAGGGAAATGAGGTTGGTCACGTAGGACTTGCCTTTCATGAATCCATGCTGACTGGGCCTGATCCCACAGTGGTCCCGCATCCATTGCGTGATTGCATTCAAGGTGACTTGTTCCATCACCTTTCCTGGCACCAAGGTCAGGCTGACAGGCCTGTAGTTCCCCAGGTCCTCCTCACAACCCTTCTTATAGATGGGTGCCACATTAGCAAGTCTCCAGTCATCTGGGACCTCTCTGGATGACAATGACTGCTGACAGATGATGGAAAGAGGCCTAGCAATCACATCCATCAACTCCCTCAGCACCCTCGGGTGGATCCCACCTGGCCCCATGGACTTGTGATGGTCCAGGTGGAGCTGCAGGTATCTAATTGTTTCCATCTGAACTGTGGGAGGATTCTTCAGCTCCCCATCCTAGACTTCCAAGTCAGGAGGCCAAGTACCCTGAGGATAAGTGGTCTGGCTAGTAAAGAGAGATGCAAAGAAGGCATTAAGAACCTCAGCCTTTTCCTTATCCTCAGTAGTCATGTTCCCCCCTGTGTACAGTAAAGAATAGAGATTCTCTTTGGCCCTGTTCTTGCCATTAATATATTTATAAAAACATATTTTTTTTTTTTGTTATCCTTAACTATACTGGCCAGGTTGTGCTGGGCTTTTGCCTTCCTGATTTTTTCTCTGCATATGCTGGCAATTTCCTTGTACTCTTCCTGAGTTGCCTGCCCCTTCTTCCACTGGACATAAACTCTCTGTTTATCCTAGACACTCGGCAAAAGTTCCCTGTTCAGCCACGCTGGTCTTCTTCCCCAGTGGTTCACCCTGCAGCACACAGCCTGCTTCTGCACCTTTAAGACTTCCTTCCTAAGGAGCATCCAGCCCTCCTGGACCCCTCTGCCCTTCAGGACTGACTCCCAAGGGACCCTCCCTACCAGTGTCCTGAACAATGTAAAATCTGTTCTCTGGAAGTCCAAGGTAGCATTTTTACTGACCCCCCTCCTGAATTATTCTGCCGATGACAACTCCCTACCACTACATCTCCCACTTCTCTAGACTACTTCTAGACTGCTTCCTCAGGGCTGTATTGTATTTCCAGTATATGTCCAGGAAGTTGAAGTACCCCATGAGAACAAGTGCTGGCAATTGCATGATTTCTGCCAGCTGCTTGTAGAATGCCTCATCCGTCTCTTCATCCTGGTTTGGTGGTCTATAACACACCATCAACAGGATGTCCACCTTGTTGACCAACTGCCTGATCCTTATCCATAAGGACTCTACCTTATCATTCCCAAACCTGAGCTCAACATGGAAACATTCTCTAATATACAGAGCCACACTACCACCCCTCCTTAGTAGCCTGACCCTTCTGAGGAGCTTGTAGCTGTCCATTGGAGCACTCCAGTCAAGAGAGCGGTCCCATCACATTTCAGTGATGGCAACTAGGTCATAGTTTACCTTCTGTACAATGGCTTTCAGTTCCTCATGTTTGTTGTAGAAGCTGCATACATTGGTGTAGATACACTTGAGTCGCACCCTCAACCCTGAGACTGCTCCCCCACGCTCATCACTAGAAAGTTTTATTCCCTCCCAACATCCCTCTTCATAACTAGTTTAAAGATCTCTCAATGAGCCCTGCCATTTCCGGGGCTAGAGTCTGTTTCCACCTTTGGGACAAGTGGGACCCATTGGCAGCCATCAGGCCAGGTGCTAAGTAAACCTCCCCATGATCTAGGACAAGAACTCATTGAGAACAGATGTGCAGAGGACTTGGTGGTTCTGGTGGATGAAAAGCTCGACATGAGCTAGCAGTGTGTGCTTGCAGCCCTGGAGGCTGACTGTGTTCTGGGCTTCATCAGCAGAGAAGTGGCCAGCAGGTCAAGGGGGGTGATTGTCTGGATTTACACTGCCCTTGTGAGGCTCCTCTTGGAGTACTGCATCCACGTCTGGAATCACTAGCACAAGAAGGATGTAGATCTGTTAGTTATAATGGATCCAAGAGTGGACCATAAAGTTAATCAGATGGCTGGAGCACCTCTCCTGCAAAGAAAGGCTGAGAGAGCTGGGACTGTTCAGCCTGCAGAAGAGAAGGCTTCATTGTGGCCTTTCAGTTCATAAAGAGTACTTATAAAAAGATGGAGAGTGACTTTTTACACAGGCAGATAGTGATAGGACGAGGGGGAATGGTTTTAAACTAAAAGAGGGGAGATTTAGATTAGATGTTAGGAGGAAATTCTTCACTCAGAGGGTGGTGAAGCACAGGAACCGGTTGTCCAGAGAAGTTGTGGATGCCCCATCACTGGAGGTATTCAAGACGAGGTTGTACAAGGATGTGGGCAACCTGCTCTAGTGGGTGGCATCCCTGCCCATGGTGGGAGGGGGGAGGGATTAGAACTAGATGATCTTTGATGCCCTTCCAACCCAAGCCAATCTAAGATTCTATGATTCTGTGATCAACAAATCTTACTATTTGATCTATGCAGCACACAAAAAAAGAAGCTGACTCCTCATGCATGACTCCTGTGGAGGGAATTAATAGATATAGGAAACTATTGCGGAATATATACAATTGATTGCATAAAATTATAGTAACCATCGGGACCAATTTACTTGGGGTTATTCTGACAGAGTTTGTTCTAACTTTCTTCCTGTAATTTAGATATTTTACACTGTGTAGTAACACCAAAACCCTTTGCAGATTGTTTTTACAGGAATTTATCCAGTGATACCAAACTGAAGCATATTGTTTCAGCTTCTGAAAAGGCATGCAGACAATGAGCAGGGAAGAGTCTTGAGCAGATCTATATTTCACAAAGGCTTTCCAATACCACTGAGCCAACATCTAGAAAGTTGCATAAAATTACTGCTATCACAGATGTTCCATGATTTTCCTTAGTAATTTTTTATGATGATTAATTGCTGCATAATTGTTTCCTATTCTACATTTAATTTTAAAAGGTTTCATTATTGATTAATATTGATTTTGTGCCTTTTTTTGATAGATTAAAAAGACCTGAGCTAGTCTCCATACATGAAACACCCACCATATGTGAAGCAATACAAAACAAAAGGGTTCTGAGTCATTGACTCAACATACATGAGTACATATATGTTGTAATTACTTTAGAACAATATTTCACAGAACCTCAATTTCATGGCCTGTAATTCCACAGTACAGTTTTGCTGGCAGATACAGATCTTTGCTGACACAGAGATTAAAATGAATAACAGAACAAAAAATTACACATCATATTTTTGTGCTTCTGCAAACATTATTGATGTATTAATTTGCAATATTAAAAAAAAAAAAAAAATAGCACCAAACTCTGGCAACCACAAACCATCAAATCTTTATTTATATGGAGATAAAAGGGAGGCAATCTTCATTTTTAAGTACAAAACTCTACAAGCTGATTTTTTTCAAATAGGTCAAAACCCTGATAAAATCAATATGAATCTAGAAATCTTGATACAATGTACCACTGGCATCAATCTGCCAGTTCACCTTGATGCATTGTAAGGAAAGTAATAATATTGACAGACTAAAACAATTTTCCTATCGTAACTGTCTTACTGTATGATGACAGGTTGAATGGGGCTTTGAGCAATCTGGTCTAGTGGTTGTTTCGAGCAACCTCTGTGCCTGCCCACAGTAAGGGGCCTTGAGCTACATGATCCTTAAGATCCCCTCCAACCCAAACCATTTGATGATTCTATCATTTCATGTGACATTTATTTCACATCCTTTTGTGACACCTTTATTTGAATTTTCTTTAGAATATAAAGAACAGTCTTCAGTATGAACCCTAGAAGAATACTTAAAGAAAGGGCATCCAGGCATTTAACAATGAGTCTGCTCATTATTAAATGGCTGTTTCCTTTGAAAAATGACTAATAAAAATGGTATTAAATTTTACATATACGCATGTTTTTTATAAGGGTGTTCTGTTTTTTTTGAAAAGTACAATTTAAAACTCAAGTGATTCAAGGAATGTCAAAAGGATTAACTGTTGAATTCTTTAGCCCACACTGTTCTTAAAATTGTATACACAATGAAGTAGTAGAATGTAAGTTATAGATAGTGGGGCCTTAACAAATCTCATATTTGTAGTTTGGTATGTTTTTTTTCTACTGATCTTAAACAAAAAAAAAAAAAAAAAAAAAAAAAAACACTTTTTTTTAAGTAATTGTGGGTCTTGGCATGGTGAACAAAAAGTAGCTCGACACTTCGGTACTGAAATGTGGAGTTTCTACCTATGGCACCAATTATCTTTGCTGCAAGTCTTAATTGCTCTGGAAAAAAAAATACACAACAACAACAAAAAACCTTTTGTATGGACTTTTATATTTCTTTCAGGCTAAGAATACTGGATATTAGAGGTGAAATGAAAGATTTTTCCATTGGCATAATAATGGTTATCTGATGGCTATAATAAGCTATATAATGGCTATATATATAGTAAGCTATAATGGCTATAATAATTGGCTATCTTCATCCATGCTGGTTCTCTTACAAGTTTATTTATTTATTTTATTAGGCAAATAGATAACACTTACTTGTTTGTGCAAGCATGATAATTAAATGAGTCCTAAATTATTTGGAGTATGTGGTGCATCAGTCCTCTTGAAATAACAGCTTATTAAGGCAAATATCTTCACTTTTTTTTTTTTTTTAACATATTACACAGAAAAAAAAAGTGTTAATTTGTTGGAATTAAGTGTTAATTTGTGAGAGAGATGAATATGATCTAAAATTACAAAGACAAGTCTTTACAGAAAAGAGTTCATGTATTATATTTTAAAGCTAGTAAAAATAGATTTATATAGTAAACTATACATGGTGACAGAAGCTATGTAAACAGAGGAAGAAATATATATATTCACATTCATGAAACATGAAAGCTCATAAAACCTAAGCAATTCTGCTATATTGGTTTGTTTGTGTATTATTGTTGTTGTTGTTGTTGTTGTTGTCATTATTATTATTATTATTTTATTATTATTATTATTTTATATTGTTGTTATTGTTTTCCTATGGTAAAGAACTGAAAAATAACTCAAGAATGTATGAATATATGTGGAATGTCATCACTCTTTGGTTTGGTCATCACTACTTTACCTACTGTTTTGAAGAAGACAACTTATGCAAACCCAGATCAAACTAGAAAGAACACAGAAACTGATCCTCACAACTATGTGGTCCCTTCCCATTATTGGAAACTAGAAATGTACAAAGACAGTAATGAAAGCTACAAATCCATGTTTTTGTTTGTTTGTTTTCATTTACCATATCAATTAACTATTCATTTCCATACTCCAAAGTGGCAAGTTACTTAGATGAAATCCTCATAAAAATAAAGCTCCTACAACACCATAATAATAGTTTTCACTATTCATAAGGATGACTAAAAATTATTCCCATATTGATTTAGTCTACAGTGTTTTATATGGCTATGCAGTCTAAATGTTGTGAACATATTTTTTTTTTCTGTATTTTTCTAGCAGCTATTCTTCTCTAAATTTGTTTTAGACTTTTTGCTACTGTGTTGGGTCTGTCTGAGCTGGAGTCACCTTTTCCCTGCAGCAGCCCACACAGTGCTGTACTCTGCACTCGTAGCTGGAACAGCACTGATACCACTCCAGTGTTGTGTCTATTGCTGCATAGTGCTGGCACAGCATCAGGACTCCTTCCAAGCCCCCAAGAGCCAGCAGGCTGGGGGTGGGCAAGTGATGGGGAGGGGACATTGCTGGGGCAGCTGACCTAAACCAACCAAAGGGATATTCCATAACACCTGATGTCACACTCAGCAATAAAAGGGGGGGCTCTCGTGGGGGAGGGGGCTGTTCCTCCTGAACAACCACTACGCGTTTGGGGCCCTGCTTCCCAGGACGTGGCCGAACACCGCTCGCTGATGGGAAGTAGAGAATAATTTTTCCTCTCTCTGTGCTTCCGCACGGACTGATTGCTTCTTTTGTCTCTGTTTTTTTTCCTCCCATTCCCTTTCCCTTTAATTAAACCTTTCTTATCTCAAACCTCGAGTTCTCTGTGTTGTATTTTCTCCCCCTTCCTCTTTGAGGAGAGGGGGAGTGAGAGAGCGGTTGTGGTGGAGCTCAGCTGCCCACCTGAGTAAAACCACCACAGCTACCTTGTGCTACTGAGCATCAGGTACTTCATAAAATTGGCTGTGACAGTAATCTGTTTTATTCAAGGCTTTGAGCTAAATTTATTTGCACCTTTTCTGTGAAGTAAAACATTAAGTTCAGTAAAATTGTTTTTAATCTTGAAATCTAGGTTTCATTACTTAACAGAAAATAATATTCAATGAACAATGAATCATAAACAGAGCAGTTACTTTTCACTGCAGCAGCCAGTCCATCTCTACAGTGTGCTTTCTATCATTATAATGGAGCTTTTGTTTATTTCCTTTAGGAGGAAAATAGCAGGTATTTCATGTAGCCAGTAAATTTCTACAATACTCCTGTGACAGGTTTCCTATTATAATGACCTGCTAAACAATCCAGATACCCATGTGTAGCTTTAACTCTTGCCTCGCTGGCAATTTATTTATCAAAAACCATCAACTGACAACACCACCGCAACAACAGTAACAACAACAAAAACTTGGACTCTTTTTTGGATCATGGATATATTAACAACCTAAGTGATTCTATGATTCTGTGCAAAAGATCATTTAGAAATTATTTGTGTGATGTTGCACTTGATGCTGAGGAACAATTAGCTGGAAAGCAGCTTTCCAGAGAAGTACCTGGGGGTCTTGGTGGACAATCATAGAATCATAGAATCATAGAATATCCTGAGTTGGAAGGGACCCTTAAGGATCATCAAGTCCAACTCTTGACACCGCACAGGTCTACCCAAAAGTTCAGACCATGTGCCTTAGTTCACAGTCCAATCTCTTCTTAAATTCAGACAGGCTCGGTGCAGTGACCACTTCCCTGGGGAGCCTGTTCCAGTGTGCAACCACCCTCTCTGTGAAGAACCCCCTCCTGACGTCCAGCCTAAATTTCCCCTGCCTCAGCTTAACCCCGTTCCCGCGGGTCCTGTCACTAGTGTTAATGGAGAAAAGGTCTCCTGCCTCTCGACACCCCCTGACGAGGAAGTTGTAGACTGTGATGAGGTCTCCCCTCAGCCTCCTCTTCTCCAGGCTGAACAGGCCCAGTGACCTCAGCCGTTCTTCGTACGTCTTCCCCTCCAGGCCTTTCACCATCTTCATAGCCCTCCTCTGGACACTTTCCAACAGTTTCATGTCCTTTTTATACTGTGGTGCCCAGAACTGCACACAGTACTCGAGGTGAGGCCGCACCAGTGCAGAGTAGAGCGGGACAATCACCTCCCTTGACCTACTAGCGATGCCGTGCTTGATGCACCCCAGGACACGATTGGCCCTCCTGGCTGCCAGGGCACATTGCTGGCTCATATTCAACTTGCTGTCTACCACGACCCCCAGATCCCTCTCTTCTAGGCTGCTCTCCAGCGTCTCATCGCCCAGTCTGTACATGCAGCCAGGGTTTCCCCGTCCCAGGTGCAGGACCCGGCACTTGCTCTTATTGAACTTCATGCGATTGGTGATCGCCCAGCTCTCCAACCTGTCCAGATCCCTCTGTAAGGCCTTTACGCCCTCATTTGAGTCCACAACTCCTCCAAGTTTGGTGTCATCAGCAAACTTGCTCAAAATACCTTCTATTCCTACATCCAGATAGTTTATAAAAATATTGAAAAGTACCGGCCCTAAAATGGAGCCTTGAGGGACCCCACTGGTGACCGCCCGCCAGCCTGACGCAGCCCCATTTACCATAACCCTTTGGGCCCTGCCCGTTAGCCAATTGCTCACCCAGCAACAGACAAGCTGAACATGAGCCGTCTACATCCCTATGTAGGAAAGGTATACAAAACAGTGTATACCTGTTACAGTGTATACAGTGTCTGAATGACAGAGAACATTACTAGCAGATTGAGGGAGATGATCCTACCCATGTCGTCAGCCTGATAAGGCCACATCTGAAGTGTTGTGTCCAGGTTTTATGGGAAACCTATGGGCTTTTTGGACTGGCAGCTTGATACCAAGACCTTAGGTCACCCCAGAAGTCTATGTGTAGCTAACTGAATTATTTGCATAAGTTCTGTGTAGTCTGCTGATATACCAAGCAGGGTTTCAATTCGTCTGCCATGTGAATAGGTTTCTCGTGTCATTTCAAATACCTGAGCTGTTGTGGGTATCTTTGCCCATGGTGTAGGTGCACTTTTTTGAAATCCACCAGTGTATCCTAAATGTTACTAGACATCTTTGCAAATGAGAACTGGAGAGAACTTCAAATCTCTATAAGATATATACATATATATATACATACATACACATCATATTTAGCCAGCTATATTTAGATACCTAAGTTTACAAGTCCACCATCTGTGACTCCATTTTACCCAAACAACCACTAACTGTGTTGTATAATAGCTAACAATCCTTTCCAAATTGTTGAGTCCTCAGGCAAAGAATAACTCTGAGAGTCAAATCCTGATGTGCTAATTTGGACAACATCACTTCCATTTGTTACACAGTTTTTCACTGACATTAGAACAACACAAACATAATATTTGAACTGGAATTTCATTTTAGTTCAGGGGTAGATAAAACTGCATTAATTTCTCTAGAGTTTAAATTTTCTATCTAAAACAGTTTTCTTGTTTAGATATTTATATTGGTCAAATATCTGGACAAATGCTCGAGACCTGACACTGATGTTACCGAAACATAAAATATCAAGAAAACCAATCCAGCAAAAAATAAGAAAAAATATAAATCTTTGAATATTCTTGGTTTTGATCAGTAGGACCAGTGTTGTGATTCAAGCTTGGAAATATGTACATACATAGCCCCTACACATACACCCCCACACACATTGTGTTTTTATTTTTTTTATTTTTTAATATATCTATTCTTTCCACTGAAATAAAGGAAAGATTTATTTAAATTTGCTTAATCAAAGCTATTTTTACTTAAGCAAATAGAGTTAAAAGTGCTGGCAGTTGGATTCAAACAGAAATCTGCAGACCATCTGTGCCTATAGAGAGACCACAGCACATACCCAGACAATCCCTGATATTGGCAAAACGCTAGCCCAGTTGACTCTTAAACGACCACCTAGAAGACATATTTCCTTCTGTGATAAAGAAATGGGAGTTCTAACATGTACTTTTAAGTACAGTGATGTTGCACCCTCGTTTTAATTACCTATTGCTAACAAAATCACAGGAAGACTATGGGGATTATTTTGCATTATTTTTTCTAATTTACTTTCTAATATATATATATTATTTTTATCTAGAACAGTTAGGGGTTTTGTGTGTGTTTGTGTTTGTTGTTTTTTGTTTGTTTATTTTGTTTTGTTTTTACAATGCCAGAACCTTTGAAATATTTATGTTTTATTGTTTCATTCATAAACTATCATAGAGAAGATCATTCTAAATGACCACAGAAGAATCCACCAGGAAAGTCTTCAGTTTCTTTTAAAAAATTCTATCTATCTATCTATCTATCTATCTATCTATCTATCTACCTACCTACCTACCTACCTATCCACCTATCTGTCCATATATATATATAAAAATACAATATATATATATATATACATATATATATATATATCTGGAAATGTTAAAAAAAAAAAAAAAAAAAGTGAAAATAAAACAGGATAAAAGTTTCAACTGTAACATCTAGGATGAGCTGTAAAAGTGCTGGTGAAAATTAAAATGTAGGTACCTCCAGAGTAATGCAATGAATAATTTAGCTTCAAATCAAGGAGAAATGCAAGACTCAGAATATGGAGAACATCTGAACATTGTAGATGCTATTTTAATTCAGGAAACAAAGAAAATTACTTAAGACCTTTTCAGACAATATACAATATAAATTTGATAATACTTGTGTAAGTAATCTGTTTTTCCTTTGTTTTTCATGTTGTTTACCATATTGAAAAGTCTTAGTAAATACATACAGTATTTTTCTGGTAACAGTAATTTTATAGGGAATATATATTTTCTACTTAAAAAACCTATCACCTTATAGCTATGTTTCAATAGCATGTAACCCCAATCTTTATTGTCTTCAGAGTCATGGAACTGAGAAACAATTAAATAGTGCCTATAATTTAGATCATATTATGGTTTCTGAGTGGGATACAAATTATTGGCATTAATTATGCATTAATTTTAAATAGGTTTTGCCTTCTAATATAAAACCAATTTCCTGATGTCTGTGGATATTTTCATCTTCCTTTTCTGGCTTGTAAAACCATTTGTTTACTCTATGCACATGTGTTAAAATAATGAATTCCTGCTGAAATCTGGTGCAAATGAATGTTCTGTTCTTTCACTTCAAAGCTCAGTGACTTCTGGACTTCTGACAGAATTGGTTCAAGACTTATATATTTACAGTATTTACAGAAGACAGAGGTTTACATGTACAGAGGTACATGTAGACGATGTATTAGGTCCCATCCTGCAACCATTATTTATTTCCTCATTAAATTATTACATTTTACTATAGTATGTCCAAATAAACATTTGCATTGATAATAATATATAAATAAATAAACTTGGTCTTGGAAATAAAGTTTAGTGATTAACAAATATCATAAGAAATACAAATGAAACAAATGAATTAAGAATATTAAGAGAAAAAAAAAAAAAGGATTTTAAATTTCAAGACCCCTCAAAAATAATTGAAGTCAATACAAGTTATTTTGACTCAACAAAGTCTTTGGTCAGTCCAAATGTTAATGCTGAATGAATCTTTTTTTTTTTTTTTCAGGATTAACCATGCATAATAAAAATCAATAAGAGCATTAATATCCAGATATTCTTTCCAGAATAATAAAAAGAAGACTTCTTAAGGAAAAGCTAGACTATTAAAAATATCACAAGTTCACATTTTTGTGTTACTCTTGAAAAAGATGAAGTAAATGATACTCTAAAAGAAGTAAAATTGCATTAAGAAAATAAGTAAAATAATAAAGTGTCTTTGCTTGAACATTGCAGGATATGGTTACAACCAAAACCAAGATTCAAACAGGGAAAATTTTTGCACATGTTTAATATTCAGAGTAATAATGAATTATGCATAATCAGTAGTTTTCAACATAATGTACTACTTATTGGAAACAGAATCTGAAAACTTGAAGTAATACTGAGATAGATACATATATGTGCATACACAAAGAAGCAGAGAAACAACATGTGTGATGTATATATAACTTTGTGTGTAACATATGGTTTTTATCACGTTGTTTAACTATATTAATCTTAAAAATTGAAATCTTTCCCATGTGCCTTCCATATGTACCTAATTTCCAGAAATTTCTAAAGCTTGAATGTAACTAGTTAGACTATAAATATAAAATTTTAACTTACCCACTAATATACTTATATAGTAACATAATCACATTTTTTAAGAAAAAGACTGAAGTGGTTCATTAAAAAGTTTAAAACTCATGCTTCCAATCATTTTACCAATTACATCTTTATTTTAATATTTTAAACAGTTTTTGTTGTTTTTTATTTGTTTCTTTCAATAAATAAATAAATAAATCAGTCTGTTGCATGGTTCAGATTGTATAGGTCACATCATCATGAAATAAATGCATAGTGACATTATGCCACCTGAAATGTCCAACCAGCACAGACCCTTGTCACTCAGCCTCATTGTCATTTTTAACAATTATTTATTTTTGTTTGTTTGTTTGTTTGTTTGTTTTTCCTGTGAAGTTAGAACATAGATTTGAAAAGCTCCTACAATAACAATGGAAACAGCACAAAGCTTCTGTATTTAGTGGTCAAGAAAAATTGTCTGATCTCATGTATAAACTGCTTAGTGTGTGAGGGTTTTAGGTGGTACAATTGTACTTCAACACGCATTACTGGAGTAAGAGAATTTGATAATACAGTCATTATATTTTTGTCTTTTTTTTTTTTTTTCTTATATACTTATGGAACAGCATGATTTAGCCTGATAAACTTGGTATTTCTGATCATGCAAAGAGATTTGATTCTAAATGTCAGCATGATGCTTAAGTAATGCATAATGTATGTAGTGAAGGTAACTATTACTTAGTGTCATTTTTGTTCAATGAAATAACTCACTTTCCACTGTGACCTGCTAGAAGGTAAGGATTATGCTTTTTCAAAGACTGTGCTCACAGTTAAGTGAGATGTGAGATAAAAAAGAAAGAAGTGCTGGAAGACTAGATAGACACAATCTCAAGATTTTGCCCTAAATTGCTCTGGTAACTAAAATCAGGAAGTTATTCCTACAGTTCACTAGATCTTGATTTTCAGACACAGAACATACGCTTCATTTTTACTAACACAAAGGGGAAGATCATAAAATATTGTAATGAGATACTTTTTTATCATCCTTCATTTCAGTTAATCAAAATATGGTACCCATTTGCTATGTAGCATGACAGTGAAGAAGAGAAGTGCAAGGAAACTGGATAATGTGTGTCAGCACCCACATCAAGTATGAATTCAGTGCACCAAGCAAAATGAAAACTTAAGTTAACAGAAGGCCTCCTGAGATTGAGAAGGTCTTTCTTTACTCCATTAGAGAAGCAATTCCTAGGAACTGAGGATGTGGAGTAAGAAGATGCAAGAATTTCTTTCTCTAGTAAAGCATTTGTTTTTCCTAACTAGGAGCTTGCAGATCTGTGCTCAAAAGCTACAGTGTTCCATAGTAGCAGAGGAAGGAAAATATATAAATAGAGGTTACATAAAGATGTTGTAATTGCTTGCACAAAAGACAAAACAAAACCATAAAGCTTACTTCGTTTGATTTCAATGAGATTTTTTTTTATATACTCAGTTGGAGGCAGAGTGGTTTTGTTTGTTTTATTTTTACTTCTCATAAGAGAAACTAGTGTTGGGAGACTGCATCGAGTACACAACACAAACCATGCTATATTTATGTTATTTATGTTCTATCAAGTCTTGATTTTCTAATTAAACACATTTTTCGCAGAGACCAGGAGTCTAGCTAACTTTGCAAGCACTATTGTTTAATAATAAGATAATTGTTTAAAATATATGTGTTGCCTCTCCACACTTGATAGCTTTAATTTATTCCTACTACTGGTATCTGAGTTTCTGACTGCACTAATGCTTAGGTCAATTTATAATTGACCTAATATTCACTTCTATAATTTTATCATTCTAAAGACTAGTCTAAATATATGATAGGCTTTAAATAGCACATTAATTCAGCATCTGACTGAAAGCTATGGTAGGAATGTATGTGTGAGATGTTATTTTGTTTCCAGGAAATAAGAGACATGGCCATGTTTCAAAGAGTTGTTATTTTTTTTTTATTTCAAAGAGAATGTTACTAAATTCATTTAATATTAAATATAATATCATGTCATGTTTTGGTGCTGAAAGACAAAGATTTAAATAAACAACAACAACAGCAAAGGTGAATCAGTAATATTGTACAAACGGAAGTAGTCTCATAATATCCAGTAATAAATCAAAAATTTATAAACAGAAATTTTGTCTATGACTTATTTATTCATAAATCTCTTTCAGATGAATACATTTAAAATAAATACATTTAAAATAAATTATTTTCAAAACAAGATTCGTGAAGTCATTTACAACTAATGAACTTTCTCAGTGATAGTAAAATAGTAACAAAGAAGGACTTCAACATCCTACATTTCCATTTAAAAAAAACTGTGCCCACAGAAATCTTCTCCTACTTTGGCATTTTTAGCAAAAATAATCTATATCTTCATATATTTTAAAAAAATATAATGTTAGAATTTACCATCCATAATAAAAACATCTCTTAAGCCATGTTGTTTTTTAACCCAAAAGACGTTTAGACGTAGATCTTAGGGATATGGTTTAGTGGGGACTGTTAGTGTTAGGTCAGGGGTTGGACGCCATGATCTTGAGGTCTCTTCCAACCTACTAATTCTGTGTGATTCTGTGCACCACAAAGACGCTTATTCAGTCACCCACAGTGGGATAGGGGAAATAATCAGAAAGGTAAAAGTGAGAAAACTTTTGAGTTGAGATAAAGACAGTTTAATAAGAAAGCTAAAGCTGCATGCACAAACAAAGCAAAACCAATGAATTAATTCACTGCTTTCCATCAGCAGGCAGATATTCAGACATTTCCAGGAAAGCAGTGCTTGTCACATGTAACAGCTACTTGCAAAGACAATTACCATCACTCCAAAAGTATTCCCATGACACCTTCTTTACCCAGGCTTTTATTGCTAAGCATATGAGCATATGAGCATATGAGCATATAATGCAATATCCCTTTGGACAGTTTAAGTAAGTTGTCCATGCTATTTCCCTTACCAGCTTCTTTTGCATGCCCATCTTCCTCGCTGGCAGGGCAGCACAAAAAGCTGAAAAGTCCTTGGCTCTGCATAAGCACAGCTCTGCAACAGCTAAAACATCAGTGTGTTATCACTACTATTTTAATAAAAAATCAAAAACTTAGCACTATATGAGTTACTATGAAGAAAATTAACTTCACCCCAGCCAATATGTCCATAGACAGTGTGTCCCTACTGAGTCATTTGCTAAGCTTTCAGGTAGTATAAATCAATGTTTCAGATGTTATTAGTCTTACAACATTTAATGTAGCAGAGCACTGGCAAGATTTCATGTAATTTAAAGTTAGTTCTTATCGTCTGCTCACAATGCAATATGGGAGCTCCTGTAACAAGTAGCTTACACATCCTGTCCTCTCTAGTACTTTTCACAGTGCTACTGTACCTCTGGCTTTCCTGTTTTCCTCCTGAATACTGCGGTTACTCTCTCTCCCCGTCTTTTCATCTCATCATGTATGGACTGTTCTTTGTCTTCTTTTCTTCCTTGTTATTATATCCCACATTTTCTTCCCTCCCTATATTTTTATTTTTAACCTTTAGCCTCATTTTTGTTAACAATTGCTGCATTCAGTTGTCTGATAGAAGCAATGCTGCCACAGCCCCTGTCCCTTGGTAAAACCTGCAGAGAAGCTGAGCAGATATTCCCAGCAGGCAGGTAAACACGTGTACATGTGAGTTAAAAACATATATATGTGTCCAACCACACAGATCAACACAGACATAAAAATCAACACACACAAGAACACAGACATCATCAATGGCCTTATGCTGCTCCAATTTATGATTATTAAGAGATAGTAAATAAATAAATATATATATATATATATATAATACATACAGTGTAGGTTCCTTCATAAGCTGAGATCAGACACAGTCTGCCCGGTAGCTGTCCCTGGATCCCAGTCTGCCCAGTTGCAGGCACCTAGTTATATGAGCCCCCAGTGCCTCAGCCTATCAGCCCCTTTCTACCGACTGGCATTCACACCCACTTTTAAACATCAACACACCCATACCCATGCCCATTGTGTCTCTCTACAGTTGCCCTTAGACACTCAGTCTACTCAGTAGCTGGGCTCTGGATCCCTTCGTCTTTCAGTTTCCATGTGCACAGACATGCACATATGTAAATTGATATTTCTGATAGCTGATTTAGACTTATGGTCTGACCAGCCTGCAACTACACCATCAATGGTATGGACCTCCTGGTTACTCCAGTAGCCAACTCACAGGCCATTTCCTCTCTCCAGTCAGTATCTGTCACAGACAGACATATGGCTATTTCAAAACAGGACTCTCAAGCCGTTATTCTCATTTATCACCTATTCTGTCTTGATATTCATTACACCAGCACACCAGCACATGTAGAATGCCTTTTTTTGCTTCAGTCTTTACTGCTAAGTTCAGCCCTCAGGAATCTCAGACCCTGGAGACAAGAGAAGAAGTTAGGAGAAAGGAGGACTTTCCCTTGGTTGAAAAGGGTTGGTTCAGAGATCATTTAAGCAAACTTGACATCCACAGATCACAGAATCAGAGAATCACAGAATCATGTTATTGCTAGGCCACCTTCCATCATCTTTTAAAGGTTTTGGAGAACAGGAGAGGTGCCTGAGGACTGCAGGAAAGCCAATGCGACACCAGTCTTCAAAAAGGTCAGGAAAGAGGACTCAGGAAACTACAGGCAGGTCAGTCTCACCCCTGGAAAGGTGATAGAAGAGCTTATCCTGGAGGTCATCTCCAAGCATATGGAGGATAAGAAGGTGATCAGGAATAGTTAGCATGGATTCACCAAGGGGAAATCGTGCTTAACCAATCTGATATCCTTCTATGATGGGATGACTAGCTGGGTAGATGAGGGAAGAGCAATGGATTTTGTTTACCTTGACTTCTGCAAAGTTTCAACACAGTCTCCCATAACATTCTCACAGGCAAGTTCAGGAAATGCAGTCTGTATGAGTGGACAGTGAGGTGGACTGAGAATTGGCCAGATGGCAGAGCTCAGAGGGTTGTGCTTAACGGTGCAGTTTGCTTGGAGGTGATTAGCTAGCAGTGTCCCCCAGGGGTCAGTACTGGGTCCAGTGTTCAACAACATCAGTGACCCGTATGATGGAACAGAGTGCACCCTCAGCAAGGTTGCTTGATGGCACAAACCCAGAGGAGTGGCTAATACCTCAGAGAGTTGTGCTGTCATTCTCAACAAGCTGGAGGGATGGGCTGAGAGGAACCTCATGAAGTTCAACATAGGCAAGTGCAGGGTCCTGAACCTGGGGAGGAATACCCCCATGTACAAGTACAGGCTGGGGAGTGTCCTGCTGGAGAGCAGCTCTGCAGAGAGATACCTGGGAGTCCTGGTGTACAGCAGGCTGACCAGAAGTCAGCAATGTGCCATTGTGGCCAAGAAGGCCAATAGTATCCTGGGGTGCATTCAGAAGAGTGTTGCCAGAAGGTCAAGGGAGGTGATCCTCCCCCTCTACTCAGCCCTAGTGAGGCCACACCTGGAGCACTGTGTCCAGTTCCAGGCTTCCCAGAACAAGAGGGACATGGAGCCACTGGAGTGAGTCCAGAGGAGGGCTACTAAGATTATTAGAGGACTGGAGTACCTGTCATACAAGGACAAGTTGAGCGAGCTGGGCCTGTTTAGTATGGAGAAGAGAAGAGTGAGGGGGGAACTCATCAATGTGTATAAATATCTGACGGGATGGTGTCAAGAGGATGGAGCCAATCTCTTTTCAGTTGTGTTCAGCAACAAGAGGCAAGGAGCACAAACTGAAGCACAGCAAGCTCCGGCTGAATATGAGGGGGCATTTCTTTACTGTGAGGGTGACAGAGCACTGGAACAGGTTGCCCAGAGAGATTTTGGAGTCTCCTTATCTGGAGATATTCAAAACCTGCCTTTCTCTGAAGATATTCAAAACCTGCCTGGATGCTATTTTGTGCAATGTGCTATAGGTGATCCTGCTTGGCAGGGACATTGGACTAGATGGTCTTCAGAGGTCTCTTCCAACCTCAACCATTCTGTGATTCCATGATTCTATGATCCCTGAACTATGACAGCTCTAGTTGCTGACATCATGGATATGTGGGCCCTCTAACCTCCGTTCCCCATCCAGTGGCTGGCACTCAGACTCCCATGAACACCCTTCAGTCATTTATAACTTTTTATTTATTTATTTATTTATTTATTTTTAAATAAATGGAGTTCAGTAAGAAGACAGGTGAGACTGTACTAATGTATCTGCAATTACAATATTTTTTAAGACACTGAAAAAGTTTTTTCTTCTAATGTAGATACCATCACTGAACAGACAAAACAGAAAGAATTATAACTACATGGAATAAGCTGAAAAAAATGTTTTTAAAAAATGGTTACATTGATTAACTTTAACTAATGTTGAAGGAACATATTGTATTTTATGGCAATTTTAATCAGCCGAACTTCATAGGAAGATACTCCATGTTAACTGACATTTTCAGTAAATTCAAGAACACGGATAACCCTGCCTTTATAAAATTTAGATACCTTCTTATACCTGTAAGCAATGAATTTTTATATAACTGTGGAAAAATGGTGCTGACTATCTTCAGTCATGTCTTACAGATGTAAAGAATATTTCAGAGCTCTTAGTTGAATGATTTTTTTTATTTATTTTTTGTTTGTTTGTTTTTAAATTTTATTGACTTTGAAGTTCTCATTTAAGCTTATGATATGGCACCTGGAATATGAGTCCACTCCTGTACTGTGAAGATGACTCCACTTTTCTTTGGGGAGTCATTTCAGGTTTTTATCTATTTTTCTTTCACTATTGCCTTAAGTGATTGACCCTCCCTATTTCTTTTGTTTTTGTTTTGTTATTATATCATCTGTCATTGGCCAACCTTAGGCTATACTCATCTATATGTTAAGGCTGAATTACCTGACAGAATTGAAATAGTTGTTTCAAGCTTTTCATAAGTCTGAATTTAAAATGACAAATATATATATGTATATATATATAAAGCCTAAATTTTAGATGTTTTCACCTAAGATAGCTCCATTTAAGGGTCATATTTAATAGTCAAAGGACAACAAGACAAGTTCTTAGACCATTATCTATTTCATCTTAATGGAAAAAGCATAAGCTGGTCAAATGACCCTTCCCCCAAAAAATCAGAATTTAATATCCAATATAATATGAATAAACCAAATTGAAATTCATCAAACTGATGATTCACTGAAATCCTGGAAACAAATGATATTTGAATATCCATAGCTAATTAGAAGTTGATTCTGCTGCTCACTAAAACTGTGTGTTTCTTCAATATTATCTGAAACATGGTCTTTAGTGAGCTATGAATTTGTTGTTGTTTTTATTTTTTATTTTTTCCCCAATTTATTGAGAATACATACTTTCTGTCCTTTAAAATGAAGCTAATGAAATTACCTAAAAACTAGTGTTAAAAATAAACCCGTGGCACAGGATGGAAGGTGCAGGGCAGTCCCAATGGCTGAGGAGCAGCCTTTCTCTCTGGCAAGCCAAATGGCCCGGGGGAGCCAACCCCAGGAAACGGACCCTCAGACTCCCAGCCCTCCTCCTTGTTCACATGAGGGCATCTTCCAGGCCGATCCCAACATGGCCTTTGGCCATGTGTAGGCTGCTCCATCACAGAGGCTTGCTGAGGTCACAGTGGCCACCACTGCCCCGCCTTTGCTGCGGGCCCTATAAAACAGACCCCCTGCAGCTGGGCCACCATTTGCTCAGCATTGTCGTGGTTCCGCTCGAGTGGGCAGCCGAGCTCCACCACAGCCGCTCTCTCACTCCCCCTCCTCAAAGAGGAATGGGGAGAAAATATGTGAAAAGGACTCAAGGATTGAGATAAGGACGAGAAAATCACGCAATAATTATTGTAGCGGGCAAAACAGACTCGGCATAAGGAGATAGTAAGATTTATTGCCTACAACTAACAAGCGAGAGAAGTGAGAAAACAAAGGGAAAAAAAAAAAACAAAAGCACCTTCCCCCCCCATCCACCCTCTTCCACCTCCTCCCCCCGAGCGGCGCAGGGGAATGGGGAATGGGGGTTGTTATAAGTTGCCCCCTTAATTAATTTTCAGAGAGCATTGCATTAATAATAGAAAGGAATTTATTGAGTAAGCAACAGCAAGCAAAACAGCGCTGGGCGGCCGGGGAGTCTCGGCTCCGCCAACGGCGCGCACCTCACCCCCCCCCAGGGTCCCTTTTTATATCTTATTACGCAGCACATCTTGGTGTATTCTGCGACTGCGTGCACTGTTGCTAGGGGGTCGTCTCTGTCCCTCTGGTGGTCGTAAAGATGAAGGCCGTAGTCTTCCTCAGCGTTGTGGTTCAACTTCTTTCTTTATTTGGTCATGTTGGCCCAGCGTGGGACAGGAAGGCGAAATGTTGATACACTAGTTTAACAACTTATCAGGAGATGGTTACATGAACTTTGCAGCAGTGTTTTCTAAACAAAAGAGGCTACTGAGATGCAGAAGGAGAGAAGGGGAGAGGGTTCTCTTTTTGTTACATTAAGCAAAGGAATTTTCATAGTGTCTAGCTAAGCATTATACATCTCCTTACTTCAGCAGGAAACAACAGAACTCCTTGTTTTTATAATACAAAAGACAATGAACAAACATTTATGGTGTATGTATTACAGGGGTTATGGTCAGTCTACAGCACTTCTTCTCTGCCGCTCCTTCTCGGTCACTCTCGTCCCCTGTGCTGTGGGGTCCCACCCACGGGATGCAGTCCTTGATGAACTGATCCGGCGTGGGCTTCCCACAGGCAGCAGCTCTTTCAGAACTGCTCCAGATATGGGTCCGTACCACGGGGTCCATCCCTCAGGAGAAAACTGCTCCAACCTGGCTCCCCTACGGGCAGCAGCTCCTGCCAGGTCACCTGCTCCTGCGTGGTCTCCTCTCCACGGGCTACAGGTCCGGCCCGGAATCTGCTCCGGCAGGGGTCTTCCACAGGCGGCAGCCTCCGTCGGTGCAGGGCCACCTGCTCCACCGTGGTCTCTTCCACGGGCTGCAGCGTGGAACCCTGCTCCACCGTGGTACTCCATGGGCTGCAGGGGGACATCCTGCTTCACCATGGTCCTCACCACAGGCCGCAGGGGACTTCTGCTCCGGCGCCTGGAACACCTCTCCCCCTCCCTCTACACTGACCTTGGTGCAAGGCTGTTCTCTCACTCCCTTGACTCTCCCGGCTGCTGTGTGGCGCAGCGTTTTTTCCCTGTCTTAAATATGCTCTCACAGAGGCGCAAAACAACATTGCTTATTGGCTCGGATCTGGAAAACAATGGGGCCCTTCCCAAACATGGGGCAGCTTCTAGATCTTTCTCACAGAAACCACCCCTATGGCTCCATGCTACCAAAACCTTGCCACGTAAACCCACTACAAGCATCTAGGCCCTCTGACTGCTAGTTTGCCCAGAAGGAAGAAGACTAGAAAACCAAGGCAAGCAGCAGGCCTGCTTGGTGTGCGAGGACAGCAATGCAGTCCAGTCAAGCACCAAGAAGGAATGCACCTGACCAGAAGGAGGTGTGTCATGGGTGGAGGGATAGTGCCGGCGGCACAAGACACCAGTCCCCAAGGGACCTCTGGCTCCCAGCCCACAGACACAGGTGGTACCATTGGCACTGCAACGATGTGGGGAACAGGCCAGCCCCTCAAACACCCAGCAACAGGGTGCCTGGGCTTTACCATAGGAGCAATGGTGACATGGGACAAATATGGGAGTATCAGACAGACAGCTGTGGGGATCAGAGGTGTGTCCATAGTCTGGAGCACAGTGAGGGACCCAGTAATGGCTGTAAACCAGACGGCACTGTCGGACCTCTGCATGAACAGTCTCCCCAGTGAAGTAGTCACTGCACCAAGCCTGTTGGAGTTTAAGAAGCATTTGGACTGTGCACTCACTCACATGGTCCGAATTTTTGGGTTGACCTGTGCGGTACCAGGAGTTGGACTCGATGATCCTCGTGGGTCCCTTCCAAATCGGGATATTCTATGATTCTATGATTCTATTAAAGGTATTCTAAGTGTCTGTGGCAAACACAGATTAGCCATTTTCCTTTACATCATGAGCACCTAGCAGATGTACTATTTTGCCAACAGCTTTTCTGCTGTTGGGGTTCATAAGAAATCATCAAAAAGAAGGTAGGAATTCCTTGTGGACAAAATTTTGTGACAAGATTTTGTGTCTACTCTTTACTGATTTATCTATTGGCATTATTAATGATAATTTCATAAAATGTATTTACTTAGGAAGGCATTATGAATAAAATGTAACTTTTTTGACTTATATCATTAAGACCAGGCATGGAGAACTGGTCTGGGAAAAAAAAAAAAAAAATAAAGAAAGAGTGAAAGAACTATCAGGGTGAAGGAATTGAAGGAGTTACAAAATTAATTTCCACTAGAAATGTAGGAACCTAAAATACACAAAATTAAAATTGCATTTTAATTGTCTCAAGCTCATTAACATGATTATGCCTAATGAAGGAAAGTCAAAAACAGATCTTTCTTTCAAAGTCAGGTGACATAGATAACACTATGAAAATATATAGAAATTAAGATTGGAGTGCAGACTTTAGAGCAAAGTGTTGGATTAAGAATTCTGAAATAAGAGAAGGCGGGAAATTGGTGAGGCAGGTTGGAAATAAACAGGCTGTCAATATCAGCCTCCCACATATTAAAAAGATATCTGGAAAGCTCCAGAATAAAGTACAACACGCAGAATCCAGGTTCAGTATTCAAGTATTGAGAAATGTATGGAAAATCTGAATTACTATTTATATTTCCTTTTCCTTTACATTATCCAGAATAAGTGTTTTCTTAAATCTGTTCAATGTCCCCTGAAACAGAACATACATGTTTATTTCTGTGCTTTAAAATAATACTGGCAGGACTTCAGGCATGTGTGGTTTTTTGGGTTGTTTCTTCTCATCTTACAAAAGCAGTGTTTCTCAAGCCATATAAGTAGATTCCATTCTTCTCTCTCTCATTTTTTATTTTATTTTTTTGTTTGTATATTCCCATATGTACAAGAATTAATACTCAGACTTAAGAGAAATGGCAGTTTGTTATGATCTGTGAGAACATACAGCTCAGTACAATATTCATAATTCCCCAAGGGGAAAAACAAAGCAAACCCAAAGTAGTGACATTAATATTGAAATGAAGAGTAGCTTCAGAAACAGAATCTCACTTATATTTTATCATCTCATCCTCAAAATAAGATAAAATTTGGGATTAGCTTTTCTGATCGTTAACTTACTGTAGATACACTTGCAATATAAACAGTAGAATACATAATTACTCATTTAAAGATCTATCCACAGCTACTGTAGAGACTTGATTGAAAATATTTCATCACTTTATCTTATACTGCTTAAATTTTACACTTTCATTATCTCAGAAAGTGTTTTATATCTTTCCAAACTGAAAATTATTTTATTTTATTTTATTTTATTTTATTTTATTTTATTTTATTTTATTTTATTTTATTTTATTTTATTTTATTTTATTTTATTTTATTTTATTTTATTTTTTTTTTTTTTTGTTTTAATGTATACTTTAGTATTTAGGTAGGACAAAAACATGTTCATAAAAGAATTGTTCCTCCACTGTGTTGATTTCAAATAGCTGTGCCTTAATGTTACTTGGTTTTGTTAAAAACAGAGCCTTACAGCTCATTCTTTGGTCTGAATAAAATAGACCATCAGAAGAAAAAAAAAAAAAAAGAAGCATAACAAATAAAAAGCATTTAGTGCACAAAATTTAGAAACTCATATTTCCCAAAAGTTCCTGTGAGGCGTAAATGCTGGATTCACTGAAGATCAAAGTGAGGTCATGTACAATTCTGGGTGTTCAGAGAAAATATATTTGTACTGAACTAATAAGGAATGCCCTGAAGCACCAGAAGCGAGGGAATATCGTCTTTTCTTATATAGCAAGGGTTTCTTCGGGAAACACTAATTTGATACAGTTCCTATGTACTTTTGCAAATCTTGTTACAGGGGCAAGGATCATCACTTTTAGTCTTGAGAAACTTTTAGTGGCAGACATGCACTTTTATGTATGGAATATTGGTAAGCCTGAGATGTGGACTGTCACTTTCAAATAATAGGACGGAAATGAAATAAGGAAAAAAACAGAAGAGCAAAAAGGGCAAATGGAATGATGGACTATGTCAAAGTTTACCTTGTTTGCCTTCCTCCTATGCTTCTGGTAACTAAATAATATAAGAATTTACAATAAAATCACTTTTGATTGCAATATTTTACATCATAGTTCCTTATTGAAGGCTGATGTTATATATTTTCGTGTAACTTCAGCAGTCTGGGAAAGTGAGAATAGCAGAAGGTGTATACTATACACTGAATGAATTCTAGATCCATCAGTATGTATCTGATATAACTTATTGGTACATTTGACTATATTTCAGCAAATGGCTCAGTATGCAGCAGAGACAGTTGTGCTGTGGGTATATTTCTCTTTTTTATATGACAACAGAACCTAATGAAATATGTTCACTGATATGAAAGGGCTTTGGTCAGTTTCTCATTGGCAGTCACTCAGAATGCTAGATTTTTCCTGGTGCAACATTGATTTAAGGAAAAATGGGAAAAAAAATCACTGAAGAAAACAAGATGAAAAGAAGTTTTATTTATATATGTGGTACTTTATTTCATTTTCCATTTGCCAACTATGAAATAAGTTTCATATGATGTATCGTTTTTCATTATCTAATAATGTTACTACTCTACTAAAACTCTTGAAAAAAAGAATAACATCTTGATAGATAGAAAATAGGTTCGTTTTCAAATACAAACTATAATTTTAGTTAGGTTATTTAAGCCATAGTTTTCCTCCTGGACTTGTGCTGCCAAAACTGGATAGGAGGCTTTCTCCCAGAAAGTATCTACATCCATGTTAAATTGGTATTACCATAGAAACATAGAATGGCTCGGGTTGGAAGAGAACTTGAAGATCATCTAGTTCCACCCACCCCTGCCATGGGCAGGGATGCCACCCACTAGAGTAGGTTGCCCACATCCTTGTCCAACCTTGTCTTGGCATCCATAACCTCTATGGACAACCTGTTCCAGTGCCTCACCACCCTCTGAGTTAAGAATTTTCTCCTAACCTCTAATCTAAATCTCCCCTCTTTTAGTTTAAAACCATTATTCCTTGTCTTATCATTATCTGCTTGTATAAAAAGTCGCTCACTATCTTCTTTATAAGCTCCCTCTAAGTATTGAAAAGCCTGCAAGGAAGCCGAGAATATCTGGAGAAAAAGAAAACATCAATAATATTTTCAAAAGTGTTTCCCCACTACAAAATTTCTGTTAAAACCATCCTTTCCTTTTTTTCAAGTTCTTCCTGCAACATATTAAATATACATGACTGATGTATGGTTGTTTTAGATGAGATGTTTTTGCTGCCAGGGCTGTCTTGAAAGCTTCTGAGTATTTGGGGGAAAAGAATAAGAAACTTCAGCTTTCCAAACAGGAAAGAAGCTTGGCCTACAGATGGTTATGCATATGTGCAGTACTTACACTTCATATGTTGTAACTTCAATTCAATTCCTCCTCCATCTTTTCATGTAATTTATTTTAAGTGGCCTGCAATAAAACTGTGGAACAGGGGCTGGTGACATTTGAAGGAGTCCTTCCAAATAAGCTTTGGATGTCTAAGAACATGTGCTTATGGTGACAAATGACAGTGCTCATTCATAGAAGGTTTCATTTTAAAGAACAGAGCTGGTCTAAAAACTTGAAAGAGGAAATATTTGCCTTAAGTTTTCATCTAGTACCAGCAATAACTGATTCAACACTTCTGTGGTAATAATCACACAACTTTACAAATGTTAGAATAAAATGAAGTAAAATAAAAAATAAAACAAAGTAGAATATATAAAACAAAACAAAACAAAACAAATAAAATAATTTTCAGTTTGGAAAGATATACTTCTGAGAAGTGAAGGAAAAAGGAATTAAATGGAAATATGTGTTCTGGTCTGTACTCTCTAAAAAGCTGAGAAAAAAAAAAAAAAAAAAAAAAAAAGGCTGGTTTACATTGGATTAAGTTGTTTCTTCAATAAGAAAAAAGAGGCACAATGCAGTTGTGTAGACATTGGTATAGCTTCGTAATTGTACCACTGTTAATGCTTTGACATAAAAATTACATTTCACAATGTTCTACACTGACTATCAAACAACAATTCAGTGAGAATCATGGGGCCTGTGTCAGAGCAACAGATAAAATGATAACTTATTGTTTCTTCTGGTGTTTTCTCCAATAAGCAGTATTGTCCAAAGATCTGTTGTCACACACGAAGGTATGCATCTTGTCAATATGCATCTTGACCCCTGAAGGTGAGATTCATATCATATACTTCTAAATATCTAAAAGTGTAATGATTAAGTCTGAACTAATCACTGTATACTCCTTTAATTCACAGTATGCTTCCTGAAATAGTATGATCAATATGATTTATTTCAGTTACCTGCTCTCTGAATAATATTAATTGTCCAATTCTGGTGTTTATTTCTCTCTAGAGACTGCAAAGAGTCTGGGGTTGACTGGGGTGGGATAACTTGTGAAAACTTGTCAAAAACCTAACTATGGAAAATAGACCCTAATTATATCTTTCTGCAGCTTGCTTTGATATTTCATACTGCTAAAGGTCTGAAACACTGCCTTGTATGTGCCATGAAAGGCCTGAAACACTGCCATGACAGGGCAGATGGTTGCGTTAGAAAAGAGAGTAATGTGGTGTCCATAAATCAAATAATCAATCAATCTTGCCACTGGGAACAAATTTGGAGATGAGGCAGCAGAAAAGAGGAAAGGTTTAGAGGAAACACAGAAGAATGAATGGGTTATTTAGATAATGCAATTAAGAAAAATTGATCAACATCTCCTTGAGAGAGAATAGTTGGTAGGGTGTACGTACTTATCTGTCTGAAAAAAATATATTGATGTTTCATTCCAAGATGGAATCACCTGATCTCTTTTGTGACTTTAAGATGATATCTACACTAGCATATAATCAGGCTCAGTATGCAAAGCAGATCTATGGAGAGCAGCTGGTGCTGAGGCCTTGATGTCCATGCTATATATGTATTTTATAGAATCATAGAATCATAAAATAATTAAGGTTGGAAAAGACCTCCAAGATCATCTGGTCCAACCATCACCCTACTACCAATGTCACCCACTAAACCATGTCCCTAAGTATCAGTTCCAACCTTTCCTTGAATCTACCTCCCTGGGCAACCCGTTCCAATGGCTGACTACTCTTTCTGAGAAGAAATATCTCTTAATTTCTCTGTCTTCTCTTTTTTTTTTTTTTTTTTTTTTTTTTTTTCTTCAAACTAGTTTCACTCTGGTGTCATCACAGGCTGAATATATTTATGGCATTTTGGTATACATCTGAACCACACATCCTTCAACTTAGTGTCATCAGATAGGTATTCATCACATGGTTCTAACACTCTGTTAGCACCACTCCATGATGCACACCAAAGCACAGTAGCAGTGATAAACAGGAGATTAATTTCAAAAGCTCACTCTTGATCCAGACTGAGACAGTAGTGTAGATGAACTTGGTCTTCACCAACACATTATGGAAATAAAGCTCCAGAGTGCTCTCTCTGTCCCATCATGCAGTCAGCATGACCCCTGAACAGGGCCATTTTGATTCTGTGAAACTGTTTCTCAAAAGGTTATCATAAACCTTCCATTGAATTTTAATTTGGAAATAAAGTTCAGGAATGCACACAGATGATAACAACAGTCAGTACATAGATGATATCAGCAGTCAGTACCACAGAAGGTACCACAAAATGTTTCTAGTTTATATTTCAGATACAAATGTAAAGAACCAGAATAATCTTTGCCAAAAGGCAGTGGAAATTGTTGATATTCATATTTGACTGTTAAAAGAAAAAAAAAAAAAAAAAAAAAGACAACCTCAGCTTTTATCTTTAAAATCAGTCCACTTCTTACACAGGATATGGCTAAAGAATTTTAGGGAGAGATTTAGAATAAGGCAGAAGCCAAACTAGTTCACAATTTCTGATATTCCTTTTCCTGTTCTTGGGGGGGAGGAGGGGGGAAGAGGTAGAGAATGGGGGGGGGGGGAAGCGGACAGAGCCCCAGGCTTTTTTCACACTGTCCTGGTTTCACTTAGAACAGAATTAATTTTCTTCCTAGTAGCTGGTGGAATGCTGTGTTTTGGCTTGGGATGAGAAGAGTGCTGATAACACCCCGATGGTTTAATTGTTGCAGAGCAGTGCTTATACCAAGCCAAGGACATCTCAGCCTTTCGCTCTGTCCTGCCAACAGGCAGGCTGGGGGTGCAGTAAGAGCTGGGAGGGGACAGACCCAGGACAGGTGACCCAAACTAGCCAAAGGGGTATTCCATACCATCTGACGTCATGCTAAACAATATATAGGGGTGGCTAGCCGGGGGAGGGGGCCGGACTGCTCGGGGTTAGGCTGGGCATCGGTCAGCGGGTGGTGAGCAATTGCATTGTGCATCACTTGTTTGTACATATTATTATTACTTTCCTATTATCACCATTGTATCATTATTATTATTATTGTTATTATTATTTTGTTATTATTATTTTCCTGTCTTATTAAACTGTCTTTATCTCAACTCACGGGCTTCACTTTCCATTTCTCTCCCCCGTCCCAGAGAGGGAGGGGGGAGGGTGAGCGAACGGCTGCGTGGTGTTTAGCTGCCGGCCGGGTTAAACCACGACACACACTAAGAACTGTGTTTAGTTAGAATAAAGTATATATAACTGGGGGAATACAAAGATGACAAAGTAACCTAATTCATAAATAACAGTATTCTACAGAACTTTTGCATCTCAACTTCCCTAGTTATTCAGGAGCTGTACCTAGAAATACAAGTACATTTCTTTGATAAGTGACATGATTTGTTGGACTACAGAAATTGTACTGATACAGATGAAAAGCATTCAGACATACAAACATTGTAGACTTATTTTCCTATGTTGTCATTTCTCTTGAAAGAGGAAATTGTAACAGCAGCATTTTTAAAAATTAATTTCCTCCTGAAGTATTATAAAGATCTGCCCATGGTGTTACCATTACTATTGTTTTCCTTCACTAGAGTCACCTATCATGGCAGATTAGTTTTAGGTAATACTAGAGACAGGGTGTCAGGAATTAGTGTGTGAACTCTTCCTGTCTATCACAAGAGAGTACAAAAGTAATGCTAAGGAGCAAAAGCTATGCTGACTTTGCAAGCAACTTTACCAGCATAAGTATCAAGTTGGATCACTTAGCTAAAGTTATTTAAATCCATTTGTCTACAACATACATAATTTCCTATTTTACAGAGGACTTGCATTCACAGGATCACAAAAAAGGTCATTTTATACACAAACATTCTGATTAAATAATAACAAAGGTGGGAGGGGAACAATAACACTTTAATATTATAAGCTTGATATTTAATGACATTGCAATGATAGACCAAGGCTCATGACAGCTGAGTTCAAGTGGAATCTTTCAGTACAGCATGTGGCATGATTTGTTAAATATTTTTCTTTTACTCTTTATTTGAGTAGGTAATGATAGAACAAGGAGTAATGGTCTTAAACTAAAAGAGGATAGATTTAAATTAGACATTAAGAAGGAATTCTTCACTGTAAAGGTAGTGAGGCACTGGAACTATGGCAGGGGGGTTGGAACTAAGTGATCTTTAAGGCCCCTTGCAACCCAAGCTGTTCTATGATTCTATGAATCCACATAAGAAATTCTTCCACATAAGAAATTAACTGGGTTGATTTCTTTTTCCGTTCCTTTTAACAGAGAATTGAAATCAAATGGTCATGAGCTGTTAGTGCATTTCTAATGCTAAAAGAACTACTTCAGTGATGATCCTCATTATGTAATTGCTAGGGTCTCAGTCATAAGTGTGCAATTAGGAGAACAATTTGCTTCCTTGGAAACCCAGTACAAAATTTGTATAGTTTGTATAAGGCTTGAATTACTCCTTTCTTCATCTACCATTTAAAATGTCATGAAATACTCCTCTCTGTGAAGAAACAGAAGTGTAAGTTTCCTCTATTTAAATGGTTGTCTTTAAAATCAACGAGCAGGAAGTATTGTTTACATTTTGATAAATATATTTAATTTGAATTGAATTATATTGTGTTAACTGTTCTGCCATTTCTGAAAAGTCTTTATTAAATATTGCTAATAGAGAAGGATTTTGTTACATCTTACCACAAGCCTTCCATATCTTTGTCAGTTTATTTATTAGATCCTGTGAGATTGAGACAGTTCAGTGAGGAGTCATTTCACAGCAATAAAACAAATTATTTTAAAATATTTTTTTTTTTCCTTGAATGTTTTCTTCTTCAATATTCCATTGCTGTGGCTTTTTTGTTTTGCTTTGTTTTGTTTTTTTCTACTAGAATGCATTAAGTGTGAAAAATATTTCCAATAAAAGTTGGTAGATTCATTTGATTCATTTTGTTGCTAATTTTGAATTGAGATCATTTACTGACAGAAGCAAGCATAAACAGCTTCAGGAGGAATAAGGTAGATTAAGAATTATCAGAGAACTGTTTTCTTCATCTCTCTCTCGCTCTCTCTCCCTCCCTGCTCCCAACCACCACCAGATGAGCCTCTTTAACATACATGTACATGTATACCTTATTTCAACTGGATCTAAATGTTTATAAAGTTCCTTCTATCCTCAGTATTTGCACACAAGCAAATAAAACACTGTTCTAACAGTTTGACAGTCCTTTGTGACCTTTTTATTGTGACCTTATTATTTGTGACCATTACTAAGATAAAACTGTAGATCACAAGAAACCCCTAAAGCATGAAAATTGTCAACAAAAGAAAAAATAAAAGAAGCCATCCTTTAATTGTTAAAATAGAACTTGAGTCTAGGAGAAAAAGGTTGATTTTGGGCGGCAGTGGATGAGTCTTATTTTGTCACATGACAAATGAGTCATGTAATGAGTTCTGCCTTCTAAATATGCAATAAAAGTGTCAAAACAAGACATATATTTGGCTGACATCTGGTAATTAAGAGCAGGATCACCTCCATGCTTCCCCAACAACCCCCCCAAAATATAAAGTTTTTTATAATTGTAAAATTATACTTAATTTTCTCTAGAGAGCCCCACAAATATGCATTTTTGACATATTTTCTTAGATATGTGGTGGACGAAAGAAGCTTATCTAGATTGGCAGATTTAAAGTTTTTTTTTTTTTTACTTTTTACTTTTTACATTGATTTGATGAAATATCTTGGATAAAGTGGAAAAACCCCACTGTTCCAAAAATCATTTATTAGCAACACCATAATGAGTTCAATTAGTTCCACTAGGCATAATATTGGGCTCTGATTTCTGTTTCTTATGCTTTGGAAATATTATATATGCATATGCATATGTATATTATATATGCTATTTTATACACTAAAAGATATATATACACACATACTTTTTACATATATATATATATATATATAAGTGAAATAATATTTTTAAGCGAACCACATGTTAAATATCATTCTAGCTACAGCTTTTGAATAAGTAAAGTTGTGTGGGTTGACCCTAAAAAAATCTATTTTGCCATCACCTCTGACAAATGCCTCTTGAATTATTACAATTAAACATCAAATTTATAAGTGAATGTAGAGCCCAAAATTGTTTTTCAAGAACAGTTCAGGGGACATGCCATCATATGGAAAGGAACTTTCCTGACATCCTTGAAATCCTGACAAGTCCTTGTCCAGAGGCCTTGGAGATTCATAACAAAACCTTTGGTATTTCACTAGCAGTGGTAATATGATTTAGGCTTATAGAGTACCATATAATCCCATACAGGTTATGCAGGGAGAGGAATTAAGTCTGTTAACATCTAAAATTCATATTTCATGCTTCAGGCACTTAGAATAAGGTAGAGGGTAATAGGTTTTTCTCACCACCCTAAGAATTATTTGCATGTTTTCGCTAATATATGTTTAATATTAAGATACAGTTATGTTCTTTAGTGAGTGAAACCTACAGCTCTTAATAAGTGCAAAAACTTTTTGGTAGAAAAGAATCTTTGGTAGTAGGATTGTGCTACTATTTTTGACCTAGTCAAGAAAAGAGGGTGTTAGACAACTGCAAAGTAAGAATAGAAACTCCTCTGACTGCTTATAGCTGTTTGGTTTTGATTTTATTCTGGGCAAGTGTATCTTTCTGTTTAGAGAAAATTGAATGTAGGCAACTGCTTTATCTCCTAATTACTGTTTAAAAAGAGAACACAATCACATGGATTTTTCTTTCCTTCTTTCTTTCTTTCTTTCTGAAAAGACAGAAACAACAACAACAACAAATCTTCATGATAAGTGTGAACTCAACAGTGGTATTTCTAAGTATTTTCTATGGAGCAGATTATATTGCTCTCCATTGTTCTCACCAAACATTTCCTGTGTAACTAACACCAAGTAATGGTGAATGATTTGTTTGGGATCTGTGCATGCAGCAAGAGCAGGTGAGTGGCCCAGGAGTCTGGAATACAGGCTCCTAAATGTTAGCCATTGCAGTACTTAGCATTATGTCACCTACATATGTCTCTCTTCCCAAATTCCTCACAGTTCATGGAAAACAAAGACAGGAAAATTTATCTTAATACTTCCACTCAGGTGTTTACAGAAAGAAAACAGATCCTTAGCTCAGCTTTATGAACTCTTAGCTGGCTTTAATCTTTCAGTCTGCAAGACCTGCAGACTGCCAAAGAACTGTCTTTCCTTTTATTTCATTTGAGTTCTTTATCAGTAGGTTTACTACAGTAAACAAAACTATGCCTCTGACTGTCCATTAAGCAGGACAGTCTGACTAGTTGGGTGGTGGATGGAATCCCTAAGAATCCTGAGAATCACTAAGAGTATTTTGCAATACTAATTTTAAGTAAATCTTAAAGAAGGTATTGTGAACACTGTAAATGGACTGAAAACTTAAACCTGTATTTACACATCATGTTATGACATGCTGTGCTCTTCTCTCCATCTTACTACACATTGTGTAAACTTGTCTCAGCAAAAGTCTGTTTTCTGGGAGTAGGGGAGGAAAGTATCAGCATTATCTCTAAAAACAAACAGATCATTTGAAAATTCTTGTCTTCTATCCAAATATACTTTCAGATTAAAGTATCTCTTCTATAAAAATAGCTTTATATTTATGAAAATTAAAATATTCCCAGATTGTTCTCTGCTATGTATTGTTATAGAAAAAATATGTTTGTGGTGGCAAAGAGATAAGAATCATCTGGATTTGGTTTATAGATGTGGGATAGAAAGCGATATTAACAATGAGAACATTTTTAAATTTAGCTAAATCTAAACTGCTTATCCTTCCACTAGACATGCGTGAATTACTGCACGATCATTTCAATGCTTTGATTTTTTATAAATCAAAGTGCAGTGGCAAAAGACTTTAGAATTACTTCAGTACTCTAAAGTTAAACAAAGTTGTTTGCCTTTTTTAAATACAAATTGCATCATAAATCATGCCTTTATTAAATATTTTACCAATTTGTGTGAGAAAATGAATGAAACTTCATCTTACTTGATATACGGAAGTAACAAAGACAAAGTAAATTGCTTAAGGTCACAAGATGCTTCTTGGCAAAGGTGAGTTTCAAGATTTTTAAGCCCAACTAACAAATCTTTTCCTAAAAAAATCACTATAACATTTATAGGAACAGTAATGTTCCTATATAACACATATATAACAGTATTGAATATCTAGTGGGTGTCAGATTGAATCCCAACCTTTCCAGTCTTCTTGATTTTCGCACTGGTAAAATACTGGATGAAAGGAATATAATCAGAAAGTGTTTAAACTTTATTTAATTATTTATCCTTACAAGTCACAGCTGGTGCTGATGATTATGACGGAGGTATACAAATCATAGAATCATAGAACACAACTTCTCCAGGCTGCCCATTCCTGTTCTGTACAAGCTTCAGAAACAGTAGCTTCATTGTACAACTGGGTCCTTTCCTAAGCTTTTCCAGTGGAGGTTCAACAGTTACTTATTGATTGTAACAAACTCAGTACGATATCCTTTTGGAACCTGTTTCTTCCCATTTCTGAGTCTGGTTCTATATTCTCCTTACCAAGGAATCTTTCTGTCTTTATTTACATTACAGGCTACTTACTACTTATGCCTCATTGTGTGCCTGCCCTACTTAGCACTCCAGGATACACTACCAGCTGAGCAATCTCTAGGTACTCCAAAAAAGGAGCAATTTATTCTGTCTTACTTAGTTACGATTTATTGTAACAATGTATTGTACATTGCAACATTGTAACACATTGTAATGGTGTATTGTTACATGTATGTAACAATTTATTGTACAATGTATTGTAACACTCTGGCCAAGAAGGCAAGAAGGTGATTTTCCTTTCTGCTTCCCCAACCTGAAATAATAATAATACTCATTACACATATAGCAAACAGAGCCCAAACAAATTGAAATTATATCACTTACCACACTAGGCAAGAATGCAGTGACAAAAGGTTTCAGTTAACTATAAAAGCCCTGAAGCAGGCTGCAAAAAGCACAGCCTATGCTGTAAAAAAACAGAAATACATGATAAGGTAGATTTCAGAGAACTTCTAAGAGAAATTGCAATATGACTCTTGCACACATAGACAAGAAGTGTAAATAAATAGGACAAATCAAGCATATATAATCTGAATTTCTTGCTGCAAGCTGAGCTAAATAGATGAGCATCTACTTTCTGATAAAACATATTCCAAGCAGTTTAAATATTAGACTGTACTGATATGTATGAAGGCATGTAAAGAAGGAAGGACATCAACTGCAAATTCTTGTTCTTACAAGTATGGCAGGGAGATTACAATTAATCGATCTATTGCAGAAAACTGTTATCTATCCTTGTCCCATGTCCCATCCTTACCAGTTTAACAAAGGTGTAGTATTGTCCTCTTCTGGAAAACAAAACAAAATAAAAACAAATAAACAGACAAATATAATATATTATTTAAAACCTCCTAATGCAATCTCCAAATTCTCAAACTGGGAATTTAAGCTGGTGCTTTCAAAACAGATTTATCCTATTTAACCCAATAAAACTGTTTATGTACTGTGCCTTCCAAAAAGTCTCTAATTAGTATCTTACTCCTCTTCAGTATTGGAATTAGTTAATTTTATTGCAGTGAAAAAAACATCATGAAGAACATGCTGATGCCAATAACACATATTGCCAACAAAATAAAATAAATAAATAAAAATATATCTTGACTTTCTCTCTGAGATGCATTCATTTAAATGAAGTGTAAAAACTCAATTTTTGATCTTTACAGACACCATTTCTCACCATATAGCAAATTTATAAAACTCTGAATCACAAACTTCTGAATAATATTCAAACATGAATTTAGTTTCTAAGAGGTGTCTCATTAGTATACTGAGAAGTGCTTAAGTTTAATACTGAAATTAAATAAGAACATAGCTTAAAATAACAACTGTGTGAATAATAATAAACTTCTCCAAGCATGCACTAGCAATAAATTCTAAAGTTGTGTCAGAAGGGGGAAATACATAAATGTCTTAAGTGTACAAGCTTAGAGAATGAGCCAAAACAAATTTCTCACAGATTAAATGTAGCTTAATAGAAGTCAGTAGACTAGTACAATTTTGTATATATGCATAATATTTGTTGCTCCAAATCTTTCAAGTATGCAAATTGCTGAATGTGGCAGTTCCTTTTCCCATAATTGTTAATTTTCCTTTCCACAACATATCCCCAAATTAAATGCAGAATTTTTTCACTGAACTAAATATTTCTCAAAATATGAAGCCTCCTTTAGTCACCTCAGATTCAAAACATGAATGAATATTATACCATGGATAATAGAGCTAATCTTACAGTTAGCAAATTGAATTCTTGGTCAGTGTAAAACCCTATATAAAGCTTTGTTTGATTAAAGGATAAGCTAAGATTGTCTGGAGTATGTGGAAAGTTTCACTTCATCTAACTGGAATAGACCATGACTTGTCAAAATTAAATAATTTCTGCCAAACTCCTCTGTCACATAAAGTATGTTCCTTATGACTTTCAGTGTTTTCTCACACGTTCACAATACAGAATACTACGAGAAACATTTTATTCTTGGGAACCTAATTAATCCTGTCTTTATAAATAAATCTTTCTTCCTTTCTCAGCTCTATCTTACTCTCCTGGGGTTTTCATGTCCTTTTGTTCCAAGATTCCAGTTTACAGCTTCTTCATTTCCTCTCTGATCCAGGAAGCTTTTTCGACTCTCACAGTAGCTCCTAAATTCTCTAACGACTTTGTTGTTGCTGTTGTTGTTTTCTTTCCACATCTTCCCTTCCATTCAGTCCTATTTTTGTATATGTATGGCTGTATATATGCATATATATCCAAAGTGGAACTGTCCTTGGCCCATGCTGTCCTCTAACTGTGTAAAAGCAGTTCCTAAGAGTCCTAGCAGGCCTATGCTTGGGAACTTCCTTACAAGTAAGCTGAATAATGGCAGTGTTTGTAACCTTGCTCTCACGACTTTTCTGGAATGGGACCCAATCTCTAAAACAGGTTGCCCATTGGTGATGGAGTCTCTGTCTGTGGGGGTGTTTAAGGAAAGGCTGGACCTGATGCTTAGGGACACGGTTTAATGGGTGACATTTGTAGTTCAGTTATGGTTGGATCAGATGATCTTGAAGGTCTTTTCCAACCTTAATGATTCTATGATTCTATGACTTTGCTAGTATTGATTTTCAAAAGGGTTTCAGACTGAATTTCTACCTGATTGGTACCTGCCTCCAATTTTGCAGCATAGGCTCTGCTCCCATTTAACAACCATTTCACTCAAGGTTTAATGACACAAAGTAAAGGACAGAATTTGGATCTGCTAGTTCTTTTGAAGGAAGACATCTCTAATGCTCTAAAGTACATTGCAGCTCACTGTTTTTGCAACACCAAGAGGCTGAGCTTAGAGCAAAGAACTACAACATTTTGGCAACAGACACTATAGTAAATCAAATAATGCTGTATAAATGTGGGGAGAGTTTATAGGAGTGTTATCAAGCTTACTTATAGAGCTCAAAAGGGATATACCAACTACTCTTAGATATTTTTTTTTTCCAAAATAAGGGAGAAGAAACCAGGGAAGTGGCCGTAATTGAAGAATATATAGTATCTCTCTTAAAACAGTATAAATAAATAAATAAATAAATAAATAAATAAAGTGCCTCAAGTTAAAAAAAAAAAAAAAAGTTAAACTGCTTTATACTCCGAGTCATCTTACTTACCAGACTAGCAATTTAAAGAATTCTTTTAAAGGCTGCTTAAAGTGTCAACCTGTACAATCAGGAAAGCATGAAATTGAAATACGTTTCCTTTTAATGCTGCACCATGCAATAATGCACCATGCCATAACCTTTTTTCAATATCATTCCACTACTATATGAGAAGACTGACAGGTCAGAAAGACCAGTACCTTCTTACCATGTAATGGGACATCTTACAATATTAATTGTAAGTGGAAATACTGCTTGAAGAATGTCATCATATTGCTAGTGCTATCTGTAGTCACATTTTTTTTTTTTTAATTTGTATTTTCTATTGGTATTAGCTTTTATTTTTTGATTCATTAAAGAAGTCTCCCTGAAATTAGGTCTCCTTGAAAACAGAGGCATAATTCTTTTGAAGCTTGGCAACATGGCTCATATGCTAAATAGACGTTTATAATGTTGACATGAGTTGAGCAATATGTCATTTCAATTCTCTCTTCAAAATTGTTTCCTAGTTATTATTTAAGACCACAACAGCAGCTGTAACAGAATGTTTCTGAACTGATTTTCTACAGTGAGGTAAAAACCTAGATAACAAAACATTAGTACTGAAGTAAAAGCAGTGAACCAATAAAGAACAAGCTAAAGAGTTTTAACTGAGTATAGTGCAATTTGTGAAGTGAAAAGAAATATTGATAGAGGAAAGCGAATGGGGAAAATATTCCAATATCCCAAAGTAAAGCTAACTGTATGTTGCCATTGATTAATTAATGTTACCAGTCAAAAAAGTTTGCAAGATTATAATAAACAATTGTTTTCAAGTTAGTTTATCTTCCAATATAATTCATGTCGTATGGAGCTAGAAGTCCTTCCTTTTCTTACTAATGCAAATTTAAAGAGATCACAAGGACATATTTAACACAATTTCATGAATAAACATGTAAATCCTTTTTTATTTACTTTTATTTTCCCTGCTGCAGTGTTTTTTTTGTTTTTGTTTTTGTTTTTTTTTTTTTTTTCCCACATTTTACCTCATCTCTCCATTTTTCACAGTTCTTTTAATAGTTCTTTTAATAGTTAAAAAAAAATCACATAAGTCTGTGGTAGAGTTAACATAGGCAAATGTACATGCCAAAAGGGATATTTACTAAAAAGTGCATTTTTTTTCTACAAAATCTCCTGGGGAAATAGCTTAAGTAAGATATTTCTATTTATAGCAGCATCATAAGGAGATGAAGTCTCCCAAAGCCATTTTTAAAGATTAATATTACATGCCAGGTGTGAGCTTTCATTTTAATCTCTTTTACGAAGTTGCTATTTAAAACGTCAGATTATGTGTAGGTGGTAATTTTTTCCTTGTTAACTTTCAAGTTTGAAATAAGAACTGTATAAAATCAAAAAGGATTTTCATGTGAAATGGCTTACTACATTTTGATATACTATTTAAAAAGTCTGTTGGATTAGGGACTGGTTCTCTAAACAGCTGCTCAGTCTATAAGAAAAATTCATCATAGAAAACTGATTTAAATATGGGAAGTATAACCATTCACTATCACAACATAGCATAGACATCCAGAAAGTTATCTGAGTCATGAAAATCATATTCTAACACAGGAAAATCTGAGTTACAGCATTTTCAGTGAAATGATATTGTAAAGTTCTGTACAACTCTTTCACCAGGTCTCTGATTTGTTCTTGTAGGCAAAGACCCAAGAAGGAATATTTCTCCTCTTGGATCTGTTTCTCATTAGGCGAAACATCATAATGACTTAAGACATAATATGACTTCATGTGATAATTTTCATAAATTAAAGATAAATGTCTTTTATGTTTGTTTTGTTTTGTTTCTTCATTCTCACTTTATTAAAATTAAAATCTAGTGAGGTAGTTTCAGAGCTCCAGAAAGATATGTGTTTTTTTTGGTGTTTCAAAGAAGAGGAAAAAAATAATAGCTGGTATTCCTAATATCTTAAACGTAATAGTTATTTCCTTCACCTGTTCACATGCACACAGTAATTAACAAAGAAATTGTACAGACTAATCAAAGCTCTGAATTATAGCTTAATTTTTACTACATATACCAAGAACTTAACAAATTATTAATAATGCAAGTGATTATCAAGGAACTTATTTAATGATTTTGTTTTCTTTAGGAAGTCTCATTTTCTGTCAGCTACACTTTGCTACATAGAATCATATAATCATTTATGTTAGAAAAGAACCTCAAGATCATGAAGTACAACCATCAACTTGACCTACTGTGTCCCATCACTAACCCATGTCCCTTAGTGACACATCCACAGGTGTTTTAAGCACCTCCAGGGATGCAGACTCCACCACTTCCCTGGGCAGCCCATTCACTCACTGAAACTTCCTCACTGTAACTTCCTTTTGTTTAGTTGTAGGGGGCTATGGGGTCTCCTTTAGCCTCCTTTCTCCTGACTAAACAGCCTCAGTTCCCTCAGCTTATTTTTTTTCACACAATTAACTGGGGTACATATAATAAATATATGATGAAAGAAGCCTGTGAGCTACTATTTTGAAAAGTTTTCACTTAATTCTATAAAAGATGCACCACCAATGCTCCACCATACATATAGCTTTGAAAATGCTAACCTTTACCCTTCCCTTAGTTTATTCAAGTCCTGCTGCTGCTCATGTGTTCTGCTTTTTTACTTGTAGACATTTGCTTATTCTAATCTCTTGTTAACTCTTCACATCTTTACTTTACATATGGCATATCACATTTCTTAGGCTTTCTCATGTATGGACTTATGTGCCAGATGTTCTAGGGCACCTTTCCATCATCTCTATTGATGGATTCTGTTCATTATGTGCCAGATGTTCTAGGGCACCTTTCCATCATCTCTATTGATGGATTCTGTTCATTCATTTCATGACAGCTGATGACTGGGAGTGTATATTAAAGGGAAGAATCATTAAACATATCCTTTTACTCACAGATTCAGAAGAACTTCTGAGTATTTGATGCACTAATTAAGAAACAGAAGCAATAAATAGAATTTCTCATTGGTAAGTTATACCATTGAATCAAACTTCACAATAAATTCTTTTCTTATGCTCATTCTACATGCACCCTTTATGGTTCACCTTGGGCTACAAGTTGAAATAAGATGCCTACTGGTATTGCTCAGTTTCACAGGGTTTAATACAACTTCAGAACATTCTAAGATAGCCAAGAGTCATGGGAAGAGTAAATGCTTGGACAATCATAATTTTTTATTTTATAAAAATTATAATTTATTTTATAAATTGGGGAAAGTCAGAGGTACAATAATAAAGAATACCTTTAGAAATTATAAATTGCATTACTGTAAATCTACAATGAGAAAAAAAAAATAGAGAAAAAAAAAAAAAAGAAGAGGAACACTATCACTCTACACTAGATCAAGACTTGCTCAGAAGAGATATGAAGTTTGAGTTCTTAAATGTTAGCCCCCAATAATTTATTTATCAAAATGCCTGAAATTAGCTGAATTTTGAAATGCTTATTTTTTCTTCACAATCTGCATTAAAATACATTCTATACAGCCCTCTCAATAACAGTAAAATATAGGTGTTGGATCTACAGGTATGCAGTGTATGCAGGTGGCATAGTGTTGGCAAGCAGAGCTACAGGGAAAGCCCTGTGAGGAGAGTCCAGGGCTACCCTGTACCGGACAGCTCCAGCAGCCCCACTGCAGGGCACTGCTGAGCCCAGCAACCACAGATGGGTTTCTCTGGGAAAATGGATTTAAGAAAAGTCAGAATACCATATAGCAATGTGTGAGAGGGAGGATGCATTGGCAAGTGGCATGGGTTTACATGGTAAGGTTTTGGTAGCAGGGGGGGCTGCAGGGATGGCCTCTGTGAGAAGAGCCCAGAAGCTGCCCCAGGTTAAAGAACAGCCAGTTCCAGCTGACTCCAAAAGGAACCTGCCACTGGCTAAGACTGAACCAATGAGCGATGTTTGTGCTTCTGTGAGAGCAGATTTAAGAAAGGGGAAAAAAAAAAAAAAACTGCTACGCAGTTTTTCTCTCAGCTACCTCTGAGAGAAAGGAGCAAGAACAAACCCCACAGTCCCCAAAGTCAGCGCAGAAGGAGGGCAGGAAGTACTAAAGACAAAGGGCAAGTTCCCCTGTGGCCTGTGGAGAGGCCCCTGGTGGAGCAAGCTGTCCCCCTGCAGCCCATGGATCCCACACGGAGCAGATCTCCACACTGCAGCCAGTGGAGGAGCCCCTGGTAGAGCAGGTGGATGTTGCCTGGAGGAGGCTGCGACCCATGGAGAGCCCCTGCAGGAGCAGGCCCTGGGCCAGAGCTGCAACCTGTGGAGAGGAGACCACACAGGAACAGGGGGTCTGGGGGCAGCTGCTACCCATGGAGACCCATGCTGGAACAGTTTGCTCCTGACAGATGGACCTCGTGGTACAGAGCCATATTGGAACAGTTCTTGAAGAGCTGTGGGAAGCCTGTGCAGGATCAGTTCGGGAAGGATGGCATCCCGTGGGAGGGACCCAAAGGGGAGCAGGGGCAGAGAGTGACCATGAAGGAGTGGCAGAGATGAAGTGTTAGGGACTGAATTCAGCCCCCATCCCCCTGTGCCACTCATGAGTAGGACCTGGGAAAGAGTGGATGGGTGGAAGGTATTTTTAATTTGCTTTTACTTTCTCACTGTTATATTCTGCTAGTGATAGGCAGTAAATTATATTAATCTCCCTATGCTGAGTCTGTCTTGCCCATGATGATAATGGATGAGTGATCTCCCTGTCCTTATCTCAGCCCTTGAGACCTTTCCATCATATCACAGAATCACAGAATCACATGGTTGGAAAGCTGCCAGGCAGAGAAGAACCTGGGAGTATTGGTTGATAGTCAGCTGAATATGAGTCAGCAGTGTGCTCAGGTGGCCAAGAAGGCCAACAGCATCCTGGCTTGTACAAGAAGCAGTGTGGCCAGCAGGGCTAGGGAAGTGATCGTCCCCCTGTACTCGGCTCTGGTGAGGCCGCACCTCGAGTACTGTGTTCAGTTTTGGGCCCCTTACTACAAGAAGGACATCGAGGTGCTTGAGCGAGTCCAGAGAAGGACAACAAAGCTGGTGAGGAGTCTGGAGAACAAGTCCTGCGAGGAGTGGCTGAGGGAGCTGGGTTTGTTCAGCCTGGAGAAAAGGAGGCTCAGGGGTGACCTTATCACTCTTTCTAAGTGCATTGAAGGAGGCTACAGCGAGGTGGGGGTTGGTCTGTTCTCCCACGTGCCTGGTGACAGGACGAGGGGGAATGGGCTAAAGTTGCACCAGGGGTGTTTTAGGTTGGATATTAGGAAGAACTTCTTTACTGAGAGGGTTGTGAGGCATTGGAATGTGCTGCCCAGGGAAGTAGTGGAGTCACCATCCCTGGAGGTCTTTAAAAGATGTTTAGATGTTGAGCTTAGCAATATGATTTAGTGGAGGACTTGTTAGTGTTAGGTCAGAGGTTGGACTCAATGATCTTGAGGTCTCTTCCAACATAGACAATTCTGTGATTCTGTGATATTTTTCCCCCTTTTTCTTTGAAGAGAGGAAGTGAGAGAGCACTTGTGGTGGAGTTCAGCTGCCACACTGGGTCAAACCACAGCAGAGAAATGGGCAAATAATATGTGAAAATAATCACCAAGATCAATAAAGAAGGGAGAGGAGGTTCACCATGCACCAGAGCAGAGTTTGCCCTGGATCCCATAGAGAAGACCACGGTAAAACAGGTTGGTCTCCCAGCAGCCCATGGAGAGTACCATCCTGGAATAGATGGATGCAGTACATGGAGATCCTGCACTGGAGCAAGCTCCTGGCATGTACTGTGGCCTATGGAGAAGAGCCCACAATGGAGCAAGTTTTCAGGCAGTAAGTGCAGCCAGTGGTGGACCCACACTTCAGCAGTCTGTTCTGGAGGGACTACTCCCTGTGAAAAGGACCCATGATGGAACACTTCTTGAAGAACTGTAGCCAGTAGGAAGAACCCACATTGGAACAGGGGAAAAGTGTGAGGAGGAAGGAGCAGGAGAAATCTGTTATGGACTGACCGTAATCCCCCATTTCTTGTACCCCTGTGCCACTTGGTATACTGGGGGGGGGGGGGGGGGCGGGGGGGAGCTGGGAATGGAGAAATGAATTTTAGCCTGGGAAGAAGGGGTTTGGTTCCCCTGTTGTAGTTTTTCGTCCTCCTACTCTATTTTTCATTGGCAATGAATTAATTTTCCCCATATGGAGTCTGTTTGTTATGTGTGTGTTGTTTTGTTTTGTTTTGTTTTGTTTTGTTTTGTTTTCCCCATGATGGAAATTTTTAAGTGATCTCCCTGTCCTTACCTTCACCCATGAACTTTTCCATTTTATTTTCTCTGTCTCTCCTGTTGGGGAGGGGGACTGAGAGAGTAGCTGGGTAGGGTCCTGAGGGTCAGCCAAGGTCAACTGCCCACAAGGTATTGCACTTTTTGTAACAGTGTTCCTTGCTCCTCCATAAGCATTTTAACTTTGCAAAGGGAGAGACTGTTTCTTTTTATATATATATATAAAAGAAGATCACAAGCCTCATTTCAGGTTTACTTTTCAAAATTAATTTTGGCAGAAAGTATTCAGACTGTCCTTGTACAAAATAGAACCAATTGTACATCCTGTTTATGAGTAATTCTATATTTTTAATTTCAAAGTATGAGTAGTTACTACTAAAGGAGAAAGATATCAGGTAAACAGCTTCTGTAAGTACTGCACTGTCTACTACATTACTACCGCTGTGGTATGAATGTGATAGTTTCCACAAAAAATAGGCCATATAACGGGTTGGTACTATATGCTGAAATTAGGTGAAGAATACTTTGCAATGTGAATAGAATAGAATAGAATAGAACAGAACAGAACAGAACAGAACAGAACAGAATAGTCATAAAGGACCTTTGAAGTCCAAGTGCCTGATCACTTCAGAGCTAACCAGAAGTTAAGCACATTACTAAGGGCATTATCCAAATGCCTCTTGAATGCTGACAGGCACGGGTCATCAACCACCTCACAACCACACAACACCTGTTCCAGTGTTTGACTACCCTCATTGTAAAGATTTTTTTCCTAATAGCTTTGTGCCATTCCTGTGTCCAGTGAGTGGTTACCAGGGAAAAGAAAACAGCACCACCTCCCTGTCCAGATCCCCTCTTCAGGAACTTGTAGAGAGCAAAGAGATTGTCTGTCTCTTAGTCTCCTTTTATTGAAACTAGACAAACCAAGTACCCTTTGCCTTTCCTCATAAGTCATACCCTACAGCTCTTTTACTGTCTTTGTTGTTCTCTGGATGTATTAAAGTGCCTTAACATCTTTTTTGTATTTTGTGGACCCCAGAACTGCACACAATATTCAAGGTGAGGCTGCACCAATGTGGGAGAATCACTTCTTTTGACTGTATTTAATGCATTCCAAATGCATTGTGTGCTCTTGTCTGCCAGGGCACCCTGCTGACATATGTTAAGCTTACCATTAATCAGCTTCCTTTCTGCAGAGCTGCTTTCTAGCTACTCATCTCCCGATCTGTACTTGTGTACTGCATTACTCCATCCTGCATTACTCCATCCAGCATTTAACTTTGTTGAGCTTCGTGCCACTGCAGATTGCCCAATGCTGCATTCTATCTAGATCCCCCTTCAAGGCCTCTTGTCCCTCCAGAGAGTCAAAAGCACCTCCCAGTTTAGTATCATCAGTGAGCTTGCTAAGGATGCATTCAACTCCTGCATACAGATCATGGATTAAAAATGAAAAGAACTGGCCTTAGGACTGAACTTCAAAGAACACTGCTAGTGACTGGCCATCAGCCAGATGTAAGATAGGAATGATAATAAATAAATAAATAAGCACCTCTTAAATATACACGATTGTTACTGAAAAACATTTGCAGTTACTGGCTCATATGATATCTAATTACTTCTTGTAAGTAGCAATAAAAGGAAAAAGTATTCTGTTATACACAATACTAATGAATAAAACTTAGTATTATCTGCTTAGAAGAGTTTCATTACTGCTTGATCAACTCAGCTCAAGTGAATTTAAAATATCTGTGATAATCAGGTATTTCTCATATGATGCAATTTATAAAGAGGCTTTTAGAAATCTGAGGGTGACTGTGTTGGTATTAGTGTAAGAAATTCTCCAAACAGAAGTCAGATTACTTCAGGCACCAGAGCTATTGTACACAATTTTGTGAAATAAACACTGAAGAGGAAGCATATCAAGGAGTCAAAGTCACACTCTCCTCTCAAAACACTGATGAGTGCCTCAACTACCAGAGAGAACTACTTCTGAAGTGAAACTATGCCATTTAACCATTATTATTATTATTATTATTATTACAATAATTATAATGAATCTTTTCTTTAATGAAGGAGAACACCTGAATTGGGGTCAGCGCTTCTAGGACAGTTTATATATTAAATTGAGAGACTGCTTAATATAAAATTGATAAGTAGTCTTAAGAACATAAAAAGCAGATCTTTTCCCTTCTAGATCAGTAGTCCTAATAATCAGGCTGCAGAATAAAGCTATCAATGGCTGGTATTTGAAAGAAAATTGTGTCAATTTTCCAAACTCCACAGAAAGTAACACTACGTTGGTAGTACTTGTGATGTGAAACTCTTCCCTCCTTCAAGGTCAGGATGGTCTAATCTATACAAGCCACTGATAAAAGCTTCTGAATCAATTCAAAGCTTGTTCACACAGTCTGCCTGATCTTCTGGGAGAATATGTAATACAGACCAACAACTGTGATAGAAAGCATCATAAAATGGTATGAATAATGGCAAGACAATAAAATACTCAATCTCTGTTTATTTTCTCTCCTTTCCTGTCTCTCTGTACTTGTTCTATTTTTAAGAACACCCTATTTGAAGGTGGGAGTTTTAAAGTCCCTCTTTGAGGCAATAGGGTATAAATTACAGTTCTTTATCTGACACTTGTAACTCGATGATCAATTAGTATTTATCAGAAAATACTAATCCTCCAGTGATTTTGAAAAAAAAAAAGACTGACTTTTTCTTCAATGAATGATCAATAGTCTCTGGAGAATGCTCAGAGGTCCTGGTTTTATGTACATGGTTCCCTTGAGATCAGATCATTATAATTGGCTCTGGGAGGTTTGGGAAGATACTCCCAATCCAAAGGAAGATACTCCTTGATTGTCACCAGATATTATTGCCTCCTATTGCTCTTGATATTATGAGTCCTGTCTGAAGGTATCTTGAGATACCTTTCCTCTGGACAGGAATCATTTTGCATTAGTCAGTACATTACTCCACATTACCAGCATGCTTTACTTTAGAATCAGCGTGCTTGAATGTTATATTAAAATCCCTTATGTCCCTAACCTGGAATATCTTGAGATCATAATCTCATAGAAAGACTGCAAAGAATCACCAAACCAACTCAAGGTCTCTGAAGTTAACAATCTAGTTCATCCTCTAACTAGATTAGTCCTCTGAATCTCCTGAAACATTAAATGTTTTTAGTACTTGCTGTTACACGTTTCATTATTGTGGGAAAGAATATATAACATTATTTATGTAATTTAGAGGTGGTTGATCAGATTATTTATCAGTGGTACAAGTTCAATTTTTCATAAATATAGTGTATATATTTATGTATATATTTATACACATATACACATATGTATATATGTATAGTTATAGCTAACTTTGTTTCTCAGTTTTGCCTTTCCAATTCTAAAGTAAATAAAATCAGATGAATTTGTTTAGATACACTTAATCACATAAGTCACCTTGCTTTAACAAAAATAGATGAAGCCTAGAGATATTACATGCATAGTAAGCCAATATGCCAAATTAAATCACAAAACTATCAAAAAATGAAAAGCATAACAACCAAGAGATGCATTTAAAAAAAAAAAAAAAGATTTGAATTCTTAAGGATTTTATTTGCCTGTTTGTTTTACAGTACACTGTTCTCTACTGATTATCTCAAAATATACATGTCAAAGAAATTTAACATGACTAATCAAGTAACATTCAGCATTTTCATTTAACTAAACTTGTTTTCATTCTGTTGTAGCCAACTGGATATTCAGTAAGACCATTCAACAAATAGATCAGATTGTAAAAGATTTAGTATATAGAATAGAAAATGTAATTATAATGTGATCATATGTTTTGGTCTCAGTGTCAAACATGTCACGCTGCCTTAAAATATTTTTAATCAAGATTTAGCTGATTGATAAAAAGCATAGTTAAAACAGGTTAAAACACATGAAAAAAGGCAAATACATGTATCTTACAGGTGCTTATACCATAGAAATGCTATCATCAAACTCATTTAATATAAAATATATATATTAGGTGTATATAGTATAATTATATATTATTCTACAATTATATTGTAGAATATAGAATATATATAATAATACGATATATATGTATTTAATATATATAGTAAGTAAGGTATATAAGTACACCTATAAACGTTCTTGAGAGCAGTATTAATAGCATGGAAACTTTAGGTTCAAACAAAAAATCACAGTAACTGTTATAGAAGTGGTAATAGTTAAATAGAAGCATGAACTACAGTTCTGAAGTGATTTTTTGCTTAAGTCATTCATCACCCTAGGATGTGATGCTGGACTCTCACATTTAAAAACAAAACAAAACAAAACAAAACAAAACAAAACAAAACAAAAACAAACAAACAAACACACACACACACACAATTAATAACAGTCAAAAAAATAATTTGTCCCTCATGGTTTAATGTCAGGAATACAAGGAATATATAAATTATTCTGTGGATAGTTAAGCAAGCAGCTCTGTCTTATGCAGATTTTGGTAATAAGCAAATGTTCTTCTAAAGTATTTTTCACATTTTTATTTATATTCACTGTCAGTATTGCACATAGCATTTCCCTTAAGATCATGCTTTATCCTAGCAAATTATATGAATACTGCAAAATGTATTTGTTTCATTTAATGCAGTTATTGTTTTCAATTTAGAAAACTGAAAATGTACTGTTCATTTAAACACCATCCAACCAGGGTCTTGAAGAATGAAGAAAATTATTGGGAAGCCAGCTGAAAAATATGTTGTTCAGTGAAGTTTTAAATGTTTGGATTTATTTTTCAAAATGGGAACCAATAAAATAAAAGAGTTTATCTAGGACATTACATATTCCCATAACTGTTAATACTATTTTTACAGGCAGCAGGAAGATAACAGCTAAAGGAGTACTTACAAATTCAATGGGTACAACTTCTCAATAAAAAGGTCTCATTATCTCAAATTAAATGAAATAAAATGTTAGGAGCAACAGCATATCTGTTCAAACAATTTAAAATATGGGCTCAGAAAATATGAAGACACTTATCACTGTTATTATTTCATTGTAAGACAGAATTATGAAAGAAACCAGTGAAGAATTTAAATTATGGCACAACTTCTGTTGCTGTTTTGTTTTGTTCGTTTTCCCAATGGATTTAAAATTCATCCTACACATTATTTCAACCTATGTAATAATGTATACCAAGAACAGTTGCAAAGGAATGTAGATTTTGCTTTTTGCCAAGTCCATGCCACAATGGACAAAATCATAAAAAAAAAAAAAAAAAAAAAAAACAGGAAGGGGAACTTTAGTAGTCTTTTTAACTATACTATATGGACTGGAAATGACAGAGAAACTTGCTAAATATAGATAAGGAGGAATATCACTGAAGTTCTTCAAGCACTTTACATGTGCTATCAGTTTAAAGTGATTCTTAGGGTATAATGTTGTTTTATTCTTATGAACATGAAGTGACTAGTTGGTCATGGATCTAATCGATGGCCATAGTGCATTGCCACTATGAGGCAATAAGACACAAAATCTGGAACATTAGATGTCTCAACTGTGCAACTTTCTTCCTCTCCCATTTAGACTGGGAATGTAGAAGTGAAGAAGTTTGAAGAAGTTTGTTTTCAGCTGTCATTAGGACAGACTCTTGGCATGCAGGCCTACAAGAAAGAAACATCCTCTTAGCTCATCTTTAAATGCATCCACTTAAAAATATTGTGATTACCCTTTAATTTATAGCTTAAGTGTAAATACATTATTGATATATATTGATATATATTTTTTCTTAGTCTTTAAGCTGCCTAACATAGCTGAAAATCATGAAAGCCTTAGAAAGAGACTCTCAAGAGTGTAACTGATGGCATTATTCTCCAGACTACAGGAAGATAAATAAACAGAATAGTCCACTTTTTCTTCTCTCTTAATAACAACTGTCACAAAAATAGTATTTATATTTGCATTACTTTGAATTAGGATTTTAATAGTTTTACTGATATCTTTTCCTACTTCAGAAATTATCCACAAGGAATAATTAATTTCAAAATAAATAAACTAATCTATACTGTGCTTTTGTATCTGATTAAATGACATCCTCTCACACAAGCTTTTTCAGTTTGCTTTGAATTTTAAAAAGCACTATGGCAAATATTGCGCAAACTTTTATTATTTAACTGCTAGGCTTTTAAATTGTGGATTTTTTCTTATATTCTGCAATATCTGCTGAAGACTACTATAGCTCTGGAGGAATTGTTATCAAATCATATGTGATGCTGTGAGTCTGTTAACTATGAATATAAATACTATTAATACAAATAGTATTGAGATAAATAGGTTATTAATGCAAATTATTAAATAACTAAAAGATTATTAAATTCAAGTAACTTAAAATCTAGCATAGCGTAATGTACTATATTTCAATATAATGATGTGTAATTTGTTATATGTAGTTTATTATAATGATATTGTAATTTGTTACATTATATTTTTATGTTATAGATTGTAATTATAGCATGATTAGATTACAATGCTTTTTCAAGTATATAATGATATTATTATATCATTATAATGATATCATGCATTATAATGATATCATGCAATATTAAAATCTGAATTATTAAATAATGCATGCTATTAATGTAAGCAGGATGTTAATATAAATAGCTTAATTTATTACTATAGTTATGGCAGTAGTTATAGTTATGGCAGTAGATTAGCAGCCCCACTGTCAGGTCCATAAAACTGAATAGCAACTGCTTGTCAGTTGCTTGTCAGTTCAGACAATAAATAGGATACTGATAAAGCTGAGTAAGTATTTATGCATGCTTTTTGGTGTATTTTTTTCCTACCCTGTTCTTTGAGAAACTTCCTGAACAGATTACTGATTTCAGTTATCTCTGAATAATTACGAGAGAGAAGCAACGAGCAACAGGAATTATTATTAATGTAGTCAGAATTTTCAGAAAAACAGTAAGGAGCTCAGAATGAGATTTCCTCAGTGAAGAGAAAGACATACCCACCACCATATAATTATGCCATACAATCGGGGATGGTTTATATTCCTCCTATACATGGCTAAGAACAACTGAGGCTAATGTATACATTGCTGTAAAAGGCATTAGAAAGCCTTTTTTTTTTTTTTTTTTTTTTTTTCATAAGGACTGTATTTCTTTACTTTTGTTATTTTAATCTTTGGTAAAAATATTTGTCAAATATGGTAAACATAGTGCTTTTGTTACCAAGCTTCCATTCCTTTAAAATAGAGTGAATTGTGGCTCCCCACCCTACATCCCCTTGTTCCCAGAGACTAAGAAAGTTTAGGGCAAAGAATATGGATTGGTAAAATGTGGATTTTACAATCAGCATGTCTTCAGATGATGCTAACTTCCATTGACTGAAATGTTGACTTTAGAGTAACAGAAGTTCTACACAATGGTAAGGTTTGCTGCTACATCTAAGAGAGCTGGAGAGTACGCGAGTACGCCTTTCCTTTTTCAGTTATTTATACATGGACTACAATCAAAGCATTCCAGAACTACTGATTAGAACAAATTTGTGCTGTAATAATAAATATTTTAATAAAAGAGCAAATCCAGTTTTAGGAGTCCTACTTCCATATGAGAAATACCACAGCCACATGAAAAAGCATTGGTTTCATATACAGAAGAACTCCTTAGCTGCTCAAAATGGGTTTATTTTTATTTTTTAACCAGCTGAACTTTGTGCCAGATAGGATTTTATAAAGAGTAATGTATCCCCTATCCTCCCAAGAAAGGATAAATCCAGTATACTCCAAAGTCAGTAGGAGGAGACTTATATTTTTTGCCCCGGTTACCTTAACATTATTACATTTCTATACATGTGGAGTCAGGGTTGAATTTGTGCAATTCAATAATCCTGTCATAGAATCATAGAACCCATGGCTTGGGTTGGAAGGGACATTAAAGACCAGCCAACCCCCCTGCCATGGGCAGGGACACCTCCCACTAGACCAGTTTACTCAAAGCCCCATCCAACCCAGTCTTGAACACTTCCAGGAATGAGGCATCCACAGCTTCTCTGGATACATGTAACATAGATTTTGTGAGATCACAGTCTGAGCTATGTTCTTGAATTCCTTTGTGGAGCAGGCAGGGTGTAATGCTCTTTGTCACTGCTTGTGTTTCTTTTTGGATGGTACATAGAAGACTAGGTGACCAGAAAGCATTGTTTTCCATCTGTCTTTCATTTTAAAAGGACAGAAGAATTTCTAGTGGAGGTCCCCTGTCATTGTTCAGTTACAGGAATTGTACAAGACCTTGTGACAGCCGAAGAATGTATCTTCATGTTTCTATCAAAGACTGTCTCTTCCTATTTCTATCTGATGTCTTCATCATTTAAAGTACAGGCCAAAAATGTGTCTCACAAGATGAGCAATGTTGGTGTTTCTTCACCTGTACTTTCATTTTCATTTTCTCTAAGGCATTTATTCATCTGGGGTACTAGTTTCTCCAGATTGTTCTAGTCTTTCTCTACCTGCAAGGTAAATGCTATTCTAACGCATGAGATTTTAATGTGTGCTAGTAGAATACCAAGTCATAGTAGACAGAGTGCTCCGTAATCATTGCCATTTAGAGCAGACAGGAATCTGCCATCTGCCAAGGACATCAGTGCCAAGGCTTCTGTCATATTGATACTATTTCACTGACTGAAAAAGAGATACGTAAAGTTAACACTTGTGTTATAGCAAAATGAGAATTTGAATTATTATCCCCAGAGCAGAACTAAAGAATGAATCACTATAGGTAATGTAGAAAAAACAAACAAACAAAAACCACAATTTTAATAGCATTGTACAAGTCACTCACATGACATTGTCTAAAATATAGCACAAGTTTCTGGTAGTTCAAGTTTCAAGGAAATATAAATTTAAACTCGAATAAATGCATTCAAGTGCTACTGGAATAATGAGATGAGAGACTGCTAATAGATACATGTGTATTAGATAAATCTATACATCTACAAATGATGGAAGATATTTACACAAAATAAAAGAACAGACAAAAGAAACCAACCGTAATTCCATTCTAGCTAATGTTTAATATGTTATTAAAATAAAAATATGTTATTAAAAAAATAAAAATAAAAATAAGAAAAATAAAATATGTTATTATTATACATTATGATTGTCCTCAAGAGCATGAAACTGCCTCAGTGATCCAAAAGATCATTATTAGTACTGTATTTCTATATACCAATTTTAAGATTTAACTAACACTCCTGAAACACAGAATAAATATTTTCATGAAGATGGCAGCAAGAGAAGAAAAAGGAGAAAGATCTTTTCAATTGATAACAGAAGTGTGTACCTGTATAAAAACAATCAGGCAAAGTAATTATAAAAATACCCTCCCTAAAGCACCTGGCTGAAAATTTAATTCAAACAACCTTCAGTGTATCACAAAAACATCTGTGAAGGAAAAACAATAAAAAAAAAAAATCCAGCTAGACATACTGAAAACTGTATATATAAATATATATACATATATGTAAATGTACATGGATACGCACATATAATTCATATCATAGAATCAATAAGGTTGGAAAAGGCCTTCAAGATCATCTGGTCCAATCACCCACTACCACCGATGTCACCCATTAAACCATGTCACTAAGCACCATGTCCAACCTTTTCTTAAACACCCTCAGGGACGGTGACTCCACCACTTCCCTGGGCAACCCATTCCAATGCCTGACTACTCTTTCTGAGAAGAAATGTCTCCTAATTTCCAACCTGAACATCCCCTGGCATAGCTTGAGGCCATTCCCTCTTCTATCACTCGTTAGCTGTGAGAAGAGGGTGACCCCCAGCTCCACACAACTTCATTTCAGGGAAGGGTCTCCCCAGAAGAAACCTAACATAATTCCATTCAAGCCAACATTTTCCATAACATATAAATACTTATATTTATAAATATATCATTACAAGCAATACAATATACTTGGTATATCTACATCAGAGAAGTAATTATCCACAATAAACTGTAGATATTTTGCTGAGACATGCTGACCTCTGTTTCATATTAATACTAAAGCAGGTTAACACAAACAGAAATTAATTTGCTCAAAGAGAACTACTGTGTAAATAAATGAGACAATAATGATGCTATTTAGGGACTGTGGAGTTATGAGAGTGTATTGGAGAAAGATGTTAAATATGTATAGAAATATATACATGTATATATATATTGTCATATTGCAGCTTTGGAGGTTAAAATTTCATACAATAAAAAAAAAAAAAAAGGTTAGCTATACAAACTTTCACTTCTGTAGTAGTTACAGATTATCACGGCTGATAAAAATTGTAAAATGTATATATTTTTAATGTTTAATTTTCTTTTATTATTATTTCTTTTAATCTTTCTGCAGCATATTGATTGATTTCACACAGTATATGGGGAGCACTGTGGAAGACATTGTATTCAAGGAATTAGTGATCTCAAGCTAGCTATGTCACCCATACCAGGCCTAGTAACCATTCATTGGCATGAATGATCTATGTATATATCCCCTTGTATGTAACAAAGACAGAGAACATGCTGTCCTGGTTTCAGTTAGCACAGAATTAATTTTCTTCCTAGTAGCTGGTGGAATGCTGTGTTTTGGCTTAGAATGAGAAGAGTGCTGATAACACCCCGATGCTTTAATTGTTGCAGAGCAGTGCTTATACTAAGCCAAGGACATCTCAGCCTTTGCTCTGTCCTGCCAACGGGCAGGCTGGGGGGTGCAGTAAGAGCTGGGAGGGGACAGACCCAGGACAGGTGACCCAAACTAGCCAAAGGGGTATTCCATACCATCTGACGTCATGCTAAACAATATATAGGGGTGGCTAGCCGGGGGGAGGGGGCCGGACTGCTCGGGGTTAGGCTGGGCATCGGTCAGCGGGTGGTGAGCAATTGCATTGTGCATCACTTGTTTGTACATACTATTATTACTTTCGTATTATCACCATTGTATCATCATTATTATTATTATTATTATTATTTTCCTGTCTTATTAAACTGTCTTTATCTCAACTCACGGGCTTCACTTTCCATTTCTCTCCCCCGTCCCAGAGAGGGAGGGGGGAGGGTGAGCGAACGGCTGCGTGGTGTTTAGCTGCCAGCCGGGTTAAACCACGACAGTCTTTTTGGCGCCCAACGTGGGGCACGAAAGGTTGAGATAACGGCAGATCTGACCAGAGTGTGTTAAACTAAAATTGGTATAAGTATTAGACCTGCTTAATAGTCACTTGTCATAATGCTGATTGCTTTAATCTCAACTGTGCTGCGCCTGTTTTCCAAATTGAGTATTATAGCACGTTATTTTCCGTATGTGCTCTCTGTCATGTTGTTTATCCTCTCCGGGCCCTGGTTTCAGACCATTATGGTACTGTGTGTTGTATCAGTGGCTTATGAGATGATGAAATATCTGGCCATGACTCTAACCTGGTATTTGTACTCAGTAACATCTTCGATTCTATACTTTGAAAACTGTATTTTGGAAACTATTAGCAATTGTATCTGTTGCCTTTTTTCATTAGGGAGTCAATCTGTGGAGGGGAAAGGGGAAGATAATTTTTCTTACTTGATCACTCTCCCTTTCTCCTTCACCACCCCTGTACCCTCCTTGATCACTCTCCCTTCCTCCTTCACCACCCTCTTATCCTCCGAGTTTATTACAATAGCTCTCCAAGATATTGAATATCCTTGGGATACTCAGACCAGCATAGTCCTGTTGTTCTGCCTCCTGAATGCACTTCAGGTTCTGCTTAAAGTTAAACAACTACTTAGGAAGCTCATCCGGAGATCTGCCCGGAGGCAGTATAGTTGTGGGTGGCAGGGAGTATGGGAGGATATGGGCAGGCATCTAGACCAGTTGGCACCCCCAGTGTTTTGGAAATTCACCCCTGAACAAGTGCAAAATCCTCAAAAACTGGCAGAATGCTTGAATAAAAGGTGTCGCGATTCGGGAAGTTCCAAAGTAACACAAATCATTGTAACATGCTGGGGCCTGGCTTACGCCTATCGAGCTGCCATGGATACTGCTATCAACTTAGTGACAGACCCTGCGGCCACTCCAAGTCCCGTGACAGATCCAACGGCCACTGTGACCCCTACGGTGGACTCTGCAGCAGCTCCAGCTCCAGCTCCTGAAGCCGCTCCAGCTCCAGCTCCTGCAGCTGCTCCAGTCCCAGTTCCTGCAGTCGCTCCAGTTCCAGCTCCGGCCGCTACTCCAGTCCCAGTTCCTGCAACTGCTCCAGTCCCAGCTCCTGAAGTCGCTCCAGCTCCAGCTCCTGAAGCCGCTCCAGCTCCAGCTCCTACTGCTGCTCCAGTCCCAGCTCCTGCAACTGCTCCAGCTCCAACTCCAGCTCCTGTAGCCGCTACAGCTCCGGTTCCTGCAACTGCTCCAGCTCCTGTAGCCGCTCCAGCTCCTGTGGCCGTGTCAGAGAAACGAGCTGTAGCAGTGCAAGTTGACCCTGCAGAGGGCATTCCAACCCCTGTGGCAGACCCTGTAACAAAGTCAGAGAAACGAGCAGTAGCAGTGCAAGCTGCCCCTGTAGAGAAGGTGAAAATATGGTATAGAAATTCAAGTCGTTTAGAACGCAGAGAGTCTTCTGCCAATCCAGGTAAGGCTTCTGCCAAAACTAAGTATAGAGATGACGAAGATGATGACGACGCTGGGCCGTCAAGGATTCAGGAGGAGGAAGATGAGGATGCCGAAAGAGCAACAGTAACTACCCGAAGCCTAAACGAGCGCGAGCTACGAGATGTGCGAAAAGATTTTGGTCGCTGTATAGGTGAGCAGCTTGTCACCTGGCTGCTCCGGTGCTGGGACTCTGGAGCCAATTGTGTGGAATTAGACGGCAGGGAAGCCAAGCGGCTGGGATCCCTTGCTCGAGACGCCGGCATTGACAAAGCAATTGCAGATGGAGCACGACCCACCAGCCTCTGGAGGCGTCTCCTCTCAGCTGTGAGGGAAAGGTATCCCTTCAAGGAAGATATTTTATGTCTACCAGGCAAGTGGACCACTATGGAGAAGGGAATCCAGTACCTGAGGGAATTAGCCGTACGGGAAGTGATTTATGAGGATCCAGACCTCAAACAAACATCCACAGATCCAGATGAAGTCAAGTGTACACGACCCATGTGGCGGAAGTTTGTACGGAGTGCACCATCATCATATGCCAGCTCATTGGCAATAATGGCCTGGAAAGAGGATGAGGAACCCACAGTGGGTGAAGCAGCTAAACAACTCCGGCAGTACGAAGAAAGTCTCTCCTCTTCCTTACAGGCCTGCGTCTCAGCTGTGGAGAAACTTTCTGAAAAGGTTCACCAACTTGAAGAGAATCTATTGTCCTCCCCACCTGAACCAACCAGTGCCCACCGACCAAAGGAGAACACTTGGGAGAAACTTTCTGAAAAGGTTCACCAACTTGAAGAGAGATTATTCTCCTTCGCACCTGTACAAAGCAGTGTCTCAGCTGTCAGGGGTAGGCGTTCACCCACACAAGGAAGACGATATGGTGGGTACTCACCCCGTGCCACCCTGTGGTTTTACTTACGAGACCATGGAGAGGACATGAGAAAGTGGGATGGAAAATCTACCGCGACCCTAGAGGCACGGGTACGTGAGTTGCAAAAGAAAACAATCAGGAAAAAGGGATTCTCCGAAAAGTTTGCTGCTCCAACTTCCAGCAGACAGTCCTTCAAACACAGAAACGAGGAAGATTCTGACCAGGATTAGGGGGGCCCTGCCTCCAGCCAGGGGGAGGAAAGGGACAATCGAGTTTATTGGACTGTGTGGATTCGATGGCCTGGCACATCACGCGCACAGAAGTATAAGGCTTTAGTAGACACCGGTGCACAATGTACTATAATGCCATCGAGCTATAAAGGACCAGAGCCCATCTATATTTGTGGAGTGACAGGGGGATCTCAGCAGTTGACTGTATTGGAGGCTGAAGTGAGTCTGACTGGGAATGAGTGGGAAAAGCACCGCATTGTGACTGGTCCGGATGCTCCATGTATCCTTGGCATAGACTATCTTAGAAGAGGATACTGCAAGGACCCAAAAGGGTTCCGGTGGGCTTTTGGTATTGCTGCCTTAGAGACAGAGGGCATTAAACAATTATCTACCTTGCCTGGTCTCTCAGAGGACCCCTCTGTTGTGGGGTTGCTGAGGGTCGAAGAACAGCAAGTGCCAATTGCTACCACAACTGTGCACCGGCGGCAATATCGCACCAACCGAGACTCCCTGATTCCCATCCATAAGCTAATTCGTCAATTGGAGAGCCAAGGAGTGATCAGCAAGACTCATTCACCTTTCAATAGTCCCATATGGCCAGTGCGAAAGTCTAATGGCGAGTGGAGACTAACAGTGGACTATCGCGGCCTGAACGAAGTCACGCCACCACTGAGTGCTGCAGTGCCGGACATGCTGGAACTTCAGTATGAACTTGAATCGAAGGCAGCCAAGTGGTACGCCACAATTGATATCGCTAATGCATTTTTCTCCATCCCTCTAGCAGCAGAGTGCAGGCCACAATTTGCCTTCACTTGGAGGGGAGTCCAATATACCTGGAATAGGCTGCCCCAGGGGTGGAAACACAGCCCTACCATTTGCCATGGGCTGATCCAGTCTGCACTAGAGCAGGGGGAAGCTCCTGAACACCTGCAGTACATCGATGACATTATTGTGTGGGGTGACACAGCAGAGGAAGTTTTCGAGAAAGGGAAGAAAATAGTCCAAATCCTTCTGAAAGCCGGTTTTGCCATAAAACAAAATAAAGTCAAAGGACCTGCACGGGAGATCCAGTTTTTAGGAATAAAATGGCAAGATGGACGTCGTCAAATCCCAATGGATGTGATCAACAAAATAACAGCTATGTCTCCACCAACTAACAAAAAAGAAACACAGACTTTCCTAGGTGTTGTGGGGTTTTGGAGAATGCACATCCCAAATTACAGTCTGATTGTAAACCCACTCTACCAAGTAACTCGTAAGAAGAATGAGTTTGAATGGGGCCCTGAACAACGACAAGCCTTTGAACAAATCAAGCAGGAAATAGTCCATGCAGTAGCCCTTGGGCCAGTTCGAACAGGACCAGATGTAAAGAATGTGCTCTACACTGCAGCCGGGGAGAACGGCCCCACCTGGAGCCTCTGGCAGAAAGAACCTGGGGAAACTCGAGGTCGGCCTCTGGGGTTTTGGAGTCGGGGATACAGAGGATCTGAGGCCCGCTATACTCCAACTGAAAAGGAGATATTGGCAGCATATGAAGGAGTTCGATCTGCTTCGGAGGTGGTCGGTACTGAAGCGCAGCTCCTCCTAGCACCCCGATTACCGGTACTAGGCTGGATGTTCAAGGGAAGGGTCCCCTCTACGCATCATGCAACTGATGCTACATGGAGCAAGTGGGTTGCACTGATTACTCAGCGGGCTCGAATAGGAAACCCCAGTCGCCCAGGAATATTGGAAGTGATCATGGACTGGCCAGAAGGCAAATACTTTGGGATATCATCAGAGGAGGAGGTGGGTCGTGCTGAAGAAGCCCCACTGTACAACCAGTTGCCAGAGAATGAAAAGAAATATGCCCTGTTCACTGATGGGTCCTGTCGTATTGTGGGGAAGCATCGGAGATGGAAGGCTGCTGTATGGAGTCCTACGCGACGAGTTGCAGAAGCTGCTGAGGGAGAAGGTGAATCGAGTCAGTTTGCAGAAGTGAAAGCCATTCAGCTGGCTTTAGACATTGCTGAACGAGAAAAATGGCCAGTTCTCTATCTCTACACCGATTCATGGATGGTAGCAAATGCCCTGTGGGGATGGTTACAGCAATGGAAGCAAAACAACTGGCAGCGTAGGGGCAAACCTATCTGGGCTGCTGCATTGTGGCAAGATATTGCTGCTCGGGTAGAGAACCTGGCTGTGAAAGTACGCCACGTAGATGCTCATGTGCCCAAGAATCGGGCTACTGAAGAACATCAAAACAACCAGCAGGTGGATCAGGCTGCTAAGATTGAAGTAGCTCAGGTGGACCTGGATTGGCAGCATAAAGGTGAATTATTTATAGCCCGATGGGCCCATGACACCTCAGGCCATCAAGGTAGAGATGCAACATACAGATGGGCTCGTGATCGAGGGGTGGACTTGACCATGGACGCTATAGCACAGGTTATTCATGACTGTGAAACATGTGCTGCAATCAAGCAAGCCAAACGGTCAAAGCCTCTTTGGTATGGAGGACGATGGCTGAAATATAAATATGGAGAGGCCTGGCAGATTGATTACATCACACTCCCTCAAACTCGCAATGGCAAGCGCCACGTACTTACAATGGTGGAAGCAACCACCGGATGGCTGGAAACATATCCTGTGCCTCATGCTACCGCCCGGAACACCATCCTGGGCCTTGAAAAGCAAGTCCTATGGCGACATGGCACCCCAGAAAGAATAGAATCAGACAATGGGACTCACTTCCGAAACAACCTTATAGACACTTGGGCCAAAGAACATGGTATTGAATGGGTGTATCACATCCCCTATCATGCACCAGCCTCCGGGAAAGTTGAACGATACAATGGCCTGTTAAAGACTACCTTGAAAGCAATGGGCGCTGGGACGTTCAAAAACTGGGATACGCATTTGGCAAAGGCCACCTGGTTAGTCAATACTAGGGGATCTACCAACCGAGCTGGACCTGCCCAATCAAACCTGTTACGTACTGTAGATGGGGATAAAGTTCCTGTAGTGCATGTAAAAAATATGCTGGGTAAAACAGTCTGGGCTACTCCTGCCTCAGGAAAAGGCAAACCTATTCGTGGAATTGTTTTCGCTCAGGGACCTGGATATACTTGGTGGGTAATGCAAAAGAACGGAGAGGTCCGGTGTGTACCTCAAGGAGATTTAATACTGGGTGAGAATAGCCCATGAACTGAATTGCACCATGTTAAATAGTATATTATACTGTATATTATCACTACCATGATTACTATAGGTGACTAAATAGAATGTATGGAAAAGAGTGTAACCTGAGCATGACATAAATGGTATGGAATAAGGGGTGGATAGATGTCCTGGTTTCAGTTAGCACAGAATTAATTTTCTTCCTAGTAGCTGGTGGAATGCTGTGTTTTGGCTTAGAATGAGAAGAGTGCTGATAACACCCCGATGCTTTAATTGTTGCAGAGCAGTGCTTATACTAAGCCAAGGACATCTCAGCCTTTGCTCTGTCCTGCCAACGGGCAGGCTGGGGGGTGCAGTAAGAGCTGGGAGGGGACAGACCCAGGACAGGTGACCCAAACTAGCCAAAGGGGTATTCCATACCATCTGACGTCATGCTAAACAATATATAGGGGTGGCTAGCCGGGGGGAGGGGGCCGGACTGCTCGGGGTTAGGCTGGGCATCGGTCAGCGGGTGGTGAGCAATTGCATTGTGCATCACTTGTTTGTGCATACTATTATTACTTTCGTATTATCACCATTGTATCATCATTATTATTATTATTATTATTATTTTCCTGTCTTATTAAACTGTCTTTATCTCAACTCACGGGCTTCACTTTCCATTTCTCTCCCCCGTCCCAGAGAGGGAGGGGGGAGGGTGAGCGAACGGCTGCGTGGTGTTTAGCTGCCAGCCGGGTTAAACCACGACACATGCTGAGATAACCTAAACATATGCTGATAAAGATCCTGGAAGCATGCAGATGGATATTCTCTGTAGAAAGAAACTTTTGACACTGTTACCTGTCAAAACAAGAAATGAAGTTTAGTTTGTTTGGGCACCACAGAATGCAAGGGAAACTAAATGTCTCCACAGACAGGAATTCTGTGCAGTGTGTTGTGTCTGTCTAATGGGCATCTGTCCAAAGCTGCATGACAGCAGGATTCCCAGCTTCTGAAGGGATTTAGGATTTACTTACTAGCTATATTTTTTCCTATTTCCTATTATTAAAGTTCTACTATGCTATTGTCTTTTTTTTAAAAAAAAAAAAAAAAAAAAAAAAAACCTGAGATCTGAAAAGAACCCAGTCCATTTTTACTGCAATGTCTTCTATTTTCTTATATACTACTTTCCTTCAAATACTTGTGCCTTTATTTCTTGTATGTGATATTAAATCAGACACTTAGAGTTCTTTTTTCTGTAAAAAGTAAGTTGCTAACACTCTATACATGATATTCACTATTGTAATTGGAAACCTCACGGGAAATGAAGCATGAGCTGCAGAACAAAAATGTATTGTGAAGGAAATAATGCAAAGCTCCATGCCATCTAGGTAGACCAAATTCATACGATCTTTTTCTTTCACATGCTTTTCTTCTTTTTCAAAATCTCTATTTTGTGACTGGTTCTTCTATACCCTAATATTTGTCTATTCTTCCAATTATCTTCCTCAGGTCTTCTCTTTCATTATCTCTGAAGGTTTCTTTCTTACTTCTACTTTGTTCAAACAGATAAAATCAGAATAAATTATATGTGCACCAACTGATGTGTATGAATGCATGTTTGATAGCTCTATTTTACCATAAAGAGTCTAAATTTCGCAACTTTGCTATTTAAATAGCAATTTTCTCTTTTGCAGTTTCAATGAAAAATGCTATTCTGATTGCCAAGTTTTGCATACGTATACCACCTTTTTTTCCCCCATATATTTCAAATATATAAATAGTTATTCCGAATACAAGGCAGTGAAAATCCAGGTCTTTTTCTTTCTTTCTTTCTTTCTTTCTTTCTTTCTTTCTTTCTTTCTTTCTTTCTTTCTTTCTTTCTTTCTTTCTTTCTTTCTTTCTTTCTTTCTTTCTTTCTTTCTTTCTTTCTTTCTTTCTTTCTTTCTTTCTTTCTTCTTGCTGCAAAAGTTTCATAAACAGGATTAATAATCCAGTCTTCTGTATCTCCTAAATTAGTGTGAAGAAGACCTGTCTTGTAACCTCACTGAAAATAATCAAACTAAACCAAAACTAAAGAAGCATACCAGGATTTTCAGAGTTCATTCTCCTCATCCCTTAAATCTCTTGTCAGCTTTACATTTATTTATTTATTGAGCCAGAAAATTATTTATTTGTACTACTGCATGTGTAATAAGTATTAATCAGGACAGTTTCAATGGGAAGACATTGCTTCATTTCATTTTGAAAGTTTAATTAAAATGTTTCAATTTTAAAAATATTTTTTTTGTGTGTTTTCCAGTTATGACATAAAGCATTTTTTTCAGAAAAGCCTTAAATTATTGATTATTTATTTATCTATTTATTTATTCTGAGTTCTGATTATTTCCTTTCTCTCTCCCTTTAAAGAAACTCTGGAGTTTCTGCATTATAACCTTTGACATGAGTTTGGAAATAGATGTTTCTTAATAAATCACAAAAGCAATTATCTATCTGCATAATTCTAGGAAAGCAAACAAACTAGTAAACTTTGAGGATTCAATATTAATCTCGTTGTGGTAAAAACATGATATTGAGTCAGTCATCACATAATGTATCATGTCTTCATGCATGCTCTAAAATCTAGATATGCTAAGCTAGAAATTCCATAAAGGCCTGTGGCTTGACAGTAGTCACAGGCTTTACGAGGCATCTATCACTAAGTATCAAGTTTCACTATCACCCCCCAATAGACTAGATTTATAGAAGCTGAAATAGGGAGTTTGATTTGTGAGCTGAGAGTTTCAGTGTTTTAACTGAAACATAATTTAGCCTGGAGAAGACAAAGCTTAGAGGGGATCTTATCACTGTGTACAAACACCTGAAGGCAAGGTGCAGAAAAGACAGAGCCGGGCTATTTTCAGTGGTGCCCAGTGACTGGCAATAGGCACAAACTGGAACACAGGAAGTTCCCTCTAAACATCAGGAAGAACTTCTTTACTGTGTATTCCACAACCTGTGTTCTAACTTACTAGATGAGAATTGTGAAAAGTGGTGTGCAGTCTCTATTAAGATCATTCAGTTCTCCATGCACTCGTAAGTCATAAGCGATTTATTTTGCTGCTTTGACCCATACTTTTCCCTCAATCACACCTGATGCCTGCCCCAGTTCTACATAATATTCTCTGTTTTTCTTGCTGTGTTTTAGTTTTTAGAAATTGGTATAAGAAATCTCAGGCATTTTTTCTTTTTCCTGCTAGCATACCAGACTATTTCATAGCATATGAGCAAGATCTCCAAGTAAAATTCATGATGTTCAGTCAGTCTGCTCCTTTGAAGCCTGCTTTTATTATATTTGGTTACTTGCCCATTTTGAAGATCAAGAATTATCTACATAGTACATTAAATGACGTTGAAAATTTCTTACAGTCAGTTCCCTTCTTTCTCAAAAGGATTTGAATTTGTCAATAAAAACAGAATCTCACTATAACACACCCTACTGTTTGCCAGAACTGGAGGGAAGGTACAATACCTGTCAATTATGATTTCCTCTCCATTTTGTTGATGAAATAACTCTCCAAACACTTTCTGATTAAATCCACTGAGATTATCTTTTTTGAATACTCTGTTTATTCTTTAATTTGTATCTTCCCTCTGTGTATGTTTTCAATGTCATCTAGTTGGGCTGGGTCTTCTTTTATACAATAATTTTCTGTTTGAAGTATATTCCAAGTTCAGGTAACCTTGTCACTTTTTTCCCCCATTTGCACACTTTCAAAAATGGGTGAGCTTTCTTATGTATGAGCATTTTTTTTTCCTGATATAACTAAAAGCAACCCCTCTTCCCCACCTTCAAATTTAGGATCTTATACAATTGAGTGGTATGGTTTTGTTCTTATGCCCTCTTATAAATTTCCCATGTCATGACTTTCTAGTCAAAAAAGAGAACTAGAGCTGAACAGTTCACAACTATAAAGCCCAGTAATTTGGTATTGTCAATGCTAATAACAATCCATGAGCTTTTTACGAAATATGCAAGCCTTCTGGAATGAGGCTTGTCAGGCCTGCTCTGTCTGAACTTTGCTTGACCTACCTACAGCTTTGTTTTGCTTGGTTTACATGTGACAGCAATTTCCCTAATTAATCATGTGTCTAGCACTAATTTGCTCTACTTTTAAGGCAGCACAATTGTAGTTGTAATAATCAGTTTCTCTGCACAGAATTAGTTATTTACAACTCTAACAAAATGAAGTAGAGTAAGTCAGGCCTGGTATGACAGTAGAGACCTTAAGAAGTGGAGATACAGGATATGATGTAGAAGAGCTCAGGCATGGAGTTATAAGACATGGGGCACAGGTGTGGCAACAGAGACACCACAGCTCTAAACAACTCGCCCATCATCAGTTAAACAAGTGCAGACTTGAGGCAGGATAAAATTGATTTTTAGGGGGGTAACAAAGAGAACAGAAAATAATACCTAACATTTGTAAAGGGCACCAAATATAGTGAATTTGTATGGAGCTGCAAACCGATGAATAGAAAGCAATGGTGTAAAAAAGTGTGTTAGCAAATATGTTGGAATCATTTCAGCTAGATCCTAGAGCAAGAAAGGAGGATTCATCAATGTGAATATCTTATTCCACCCAGCAAAGGACTCCACAAGCTGACAACTCACCATCGACTCCATCATGCCTCATATCAGAAAGAAACCATCAACCTTTGGGCCCAGATGAGCATCTGGAGAGTGAATGTAGCACAAAACCAAGGGGTGAATCTGAGAAGGGTGTGTTGTAATTGCATTTTTATTTATTTATTTATTTTTGCCAGCAATTAGATCTAGATTAATAATGACTAGACTCTTAATATTTAATTTATACTAACAATGAACTCTTGGCTTTACTTGTTTATGGAGTGCTATTAGTTTGGCCTGAAGCAAGATTTTGAGCATATAGTTCACGTATACTGTATACGTGTACGCGTATACGCGTATACTGTACACGTATACATATATTTTGAGCATACAAGTTCACGTATACTGTAATATCATTGCATTACTCGATCGAGTCATTTTAGCAGTAAAATGTGTATCTGTAATTAATTTTAAAGGATTTGAGGATACTTATGTGGTGTGATTCCAAGATCTACAAATATACTACTTGAAATCAGATAGGGAAAAAAAATGCAGGTAGTTCAGTAGAACCAGTAAAACAAAGCAAGGTTAATGGAATTACGCGATACATTACATCCACGAAGAGTGCAGTTGGTATTGACAGGGAAACATGTACAGCTTGGATTTTTAAAAGCATTTTCAGTATTCAATGCAATTAAGATCAGTATAGATATGAATATAATATCATATTTTTAATGCATATATATCTACATAAAATAATTTAAAAACAACAACTCCTAATTGTTTCTCTCTGTGGTTTTAATACATATCAGCTTTTTTTTTTTTTTTCTCTTATATTCGTAGAACATTCACTTCAATTAGAATGTGTTTTACTTTTCACGGCATTAAGTCAACGTCAGAAAGATTACAATTGTTATATTTTAAGGACAAAAAAAAAAATCCCGACACAATAACAGTATTGGATGCTAACGTGTAAATTAATGGGGATTAAAACTGTAACAGGAATGCAAAAACTGTATGTACAGTCCAAATAGTAATTTCTCTTATTTTTCTAGTTTTGCACATACATCTTGATCTCCATGTCCATGATGAATAGGAAAAGAAATAATGGGCTTAAGTGCAGCAAGGGAGATTCCAGTTTGCCACTAAGAAAACTTTTGTTTGCAAAACTTAGTTTGCTCAGCCTCCAGTCTCCAAAACTGAAGGCCTTTTAAACCTAAAAATATACCTGACAAAATAGGTAGGCCTGGTCATGCTGTGAAGTAGCTCTCATGCAGCTCTCTCGCAGCTGAACTGCATAATTCTGTATCATTTATCTTCGATCTGCTCTGTGCCAGTCTGGAAATACCAGTTTCATGGGACAGCTGCAGCTCAATCTGTAAGAAATGCTGTTTCTTTGTCCATTTGCTGTTTAACTTCAGGCTGTTTTGGACTAAAACCAAATTTTGAAAAGCTTCCCATGAAGTTCAAGCCTAACTATTGAGACAGATTTAGTGAAATTCTTATATCTGACACCTTCAAAGGCAGTGGCATCCCACAATAGCATTGCTTTTGGACATCAGAAACACTTCAGAAATCTTCCCAAGCCCACAGCTGCCTGGACACTATTTTCTCAGCAGCGACCCAGTTGAGAGCTTGTTTCTATTTAGGAAATTGAGGGACAATATGACAGGAAATCAAGAAGTTTATGATTAACAAAAGGTCATCTTAGCCACAAAAAAGACAAAGCAAAGCAAAAAAAGAGGAAATTTTCAGTATTAAAAGAAGCAGTCAGTGGATTTACAGTCTTTCAAATAAAAGAGCAAAATACAAGTACTTCAAGTATAAAATTATGTGTTTTGTTTTGTGGGTTAATTGTGATCTTAGGTTTAAGAGCTCACCCCACAGAAATTTGCCCTAATGCTTTCAGTCAGGAGAAATCAAATTTTCAAGATGCTTCAAGTACTATAGAAACTTTTTTTTTTTTTTTAAAGGTGCCACCATAGTATTTCACATGTAAGTTTTCTTTTTATGTATTTTTTTCCCTGCTGGTTTGTTTGTATAATTCTTGGTACTAATACGTTTCCTTTGACATTTGAATGGTTCTGCCACACAACATTTTGACAGGGTATGGTAAAATAGAGATTACAAAATGAAACCCCTGAGAAATCCACACAAAAAGAATTAGTTAAGATGAAGGCTTTACTTTGGTACACTTCACTTAGACAAAATAAATTGAAAGACTGCTATATTGGTAAAATAAACGTCTCAGACTTTCTCAAAAGTCAATGACAGTGTACAGATAGTAAACACTGATGTATTACAGTTCGTATAGTTTTCAGGCATGCTTCTTTCTCTCTGACCAATTAATCTTTTCAAAGAGGTAGGATTTGTAAATTGATTATATTTGTGTATATACATAGATATATGTATACTAGATGAGTATACATAGATATATGTATACTGAGATGTATAGCAAATTATTTTTATTTTTTAAGAAACTAATAAGTGTTTTTTTTTTAATGTTGATGATGAGTCATGTCTAATGATGGCAATAATGCAGTAAATATTAGGGATAAAATGCTATTAAAAGCCTGTATCAAAGAATGCAGTGGTGAAAGTCGTTTCCATATTCTTTATTTTGGGCTTCTAGTGGTGGGATTAGGGTAAATATTACTCTGATCCTGCATAAAATTGAAAGAGAATGAATTGTAAGGAATAGAATGAGAAATCTGGTGGGTTGTCCACTATTATACCATTTCAGGTACAAACAGGGTGTTCAGAAACCAGTAAGGAAATTAAGTCACTATAAGCAGATCTTGTATTAGGAGAAGAAGGGGTAAAGGAGGTTCAAGATCCGCATAAACTACATTGTCTGTGGTATAGAACTATCCCCCCCTTTGTCTTAATCCAGACAGTCAGTATTCATGGCTCATGACACTTAAGAGAATGCATATAAAATGCTTGCCAAAGTAAACAAGGATGAACCTATATTTAATAAATTATTGTTTCACCACATTTGAATGCATTCATAGGTATAGAAAGGCTTAAACTTCAAGCCTAACTAATTAATTATTCAGTAGTTAACCATATTCAAGTTGCATAGAAATGAAAAGAAAAAAAGGTGTATTTTTTGTTATCTCAAGCTTGTTCCTGATACAAGAAAAAGAGCAACAATGAAAGCAGAGGGTTTAGTTATACAAGGTATAGTGTAAGGTCTTCTGCCTAACTCATGAAAGGGAAAAGGGAGTGCAGCAAAACTTAAGGTATTCCGGTAGTGAAAATGGTCCTGTAAAGCTGCCAATCACTTCCTGCCAAACAGAAGAAATATCATAAGGTAGAGGATATAGCTAAGCATATCATTAGCATGCTAACAGGGACAATGAGATTTTTAATCACATGCTTCTTAATATATCTCAGTATTCCATTTTCTACAAAACTATGAGTTCAAGGTGATGGCTTTTTTGTTTGTTTTTGACATTTCTGCTTAAAAGTGTGATTACATCAGAAAGCTACAAAGCTACAAGATCTGTTTCTCAAATGGAAATGCAAGGCTGTTAAACTGTGCAAGTAAAATTAAAAGACTATGAATGGCCACTCCTTGTCTTCTGAAAAGAGAAAACTACAAAAGAACATAGTGATTGGTAATAGTGTAGGTGGTACCTTTCAGGAAATATGTATATATATATATATACACACACACACACACACATATATATATATATATATATTCTATATGTATATACTGCATATATTATGTATATATATTATACATATGTATATATTTCCTGTGTTTTAGTCTTTTGACTTGTATCTCATCACCAAGCAGAAGTCCTGTTATTGGTAGTTGTAGCAGTATTTCTTTTGAAAAGAAAATTATAAGAACTTCAACTGACCATCAACAGTGTGTGGAAAGAGTCTTTTTGCTCTGTGGAGAAAATTAAAAAGCATATGCATGAAAATATGTCAGATGGTGTCTGTTCAAAAAGAAGTAATGACGTCTAGCTGGTAATGTAGCGCTGCAGTCAAATTTTTATTGTGACAGGGGTTCTTTTTTAGTCAGTATTACATGTGAAGAATTGTTTCAAATCACATGCTAATTAGCAGGTGAATATATTTGACTAATTCCCAAATGGTCTGACAGGCTTGGTTATACTTGAACTGCTATGATAAACTAGTAAGATGTGTTTTATTATTCTGTTTAATGCAGATGTCACCTATAATGCACCCATGTTTGGCAATTCACTACAAGTTTATTTGTATCACTGATTCTCCAAAAATTAGAGGATACATTTTTGGCAGCAGTACTGTTGATAAGAATGTTCTCTGAAGGATAATTAATGCTGGAATTGGCAATGATAGCATTATTCTTTCTGGGCCTGGTTCCACCACTTTTCTTCCTACAGAGCTGATGCCTGAGAGAAGCCCCAATAAATCAGTGAAGTCATTCATAAATAACACAGTATTAACCTTCAATGAGAAAGGAAAAATCAAGTCAATTACTATTAAAATCCCTTACAGCTTTTGGGATTTCACCCTTATATTTTGATTACTTGTTTAACAGTGGCATTCTGCTGAGTATTAGTGGCATTTATAGTGCCATTTCTGTTGAGTATTCTATCCAAATATTCATATGATAATCGAGTGTAAATCTTCATTAATGTTACAGATGAGAAATACTGAAGCTACTTCTTGACTTTCTTATCAGAGAGCAACTTCAGCAGTACAAAGGAAGACATTGTGAAGCATGTTCTTTTCAGTTCCTTTGAAATACTTGCATCTTATTCTGAGCCTCTTCAAGAAAATCACATGCAAGGAAAAGCAAGAAAAAGGCGACAACTATCTATTGTGCTCCTATTAGCATATCATCATCCGTAAGTAGAAGTGCACTGGCACAAACAATTCTGGATGGAAGTAGAGAAGATGAATGGCTGAAAGCTTATAAAAATTGCAATAGTCTTTGTATTTTTTCTTTTAAAAACAAAACGTTAAATATACTTTTTTTTTTTTTTTTTTTTTTTTCCCCTCATCTGAAGGAATGAGACAATAAAGTTTCTGTCTTGATGGTATTCTTAAATCCTGCAAATTTAACACATTATCACAAAGTGTTGGGTAACAAGGGCCACTTTCAGGTCTCCACATATCTCAGTATATCTACTGAAATCTGTTAGCTGGAAACTAACAGATCATCTAGTTCCAACCCCCTGCCATTTGCAGGGATGTTGCAGGAACCCACTAGATCAGGTTGGCCAAGGCTCCATCCAGCTCCAGGGGTGGGGCATCCACAACTTCTCTGGGCAACCCATTCCAGTGCCTCACCATGCTGAGTAAAGAATTTCCTCCTAATCTCAAATATAAGTCTCCCCTCTTTTAGTTTAAAACCATTCCCCCTTGTCCTGTCTGATTGACACACACTGTCGATCCTGTCTGATTGACACATCTGATTGAGCACAGAGTTGCTCTCCATCTTTTTTATAAGTACCTGTTAAGTACCACAATAAGGTTTCCCCTGAGCCTTTTCTTGTTCAGTATGAAAATCCACAGCTCTCTTAGCCTTTCTTCATAGGAGAGGTGCTCCAGCCCTCTGATCAGCTTTGTGACCTTCCTCTGGACCTGCTCTAGCAGGTCCACTTCTTTCTCGTGCTGGCGTCCCCAGAGCTCAATGCAGTACTCCAAGTACTCCATTTGCAAATTTTGAAAAAGAGAATCTGTGCACTGAACAGGGAATAAAAATAGAATTGGAAACGTGATTTGCAATATGAATTCAAAAACAGAATAAAATTATGTAATCTATATATTTTGAATGGCATTTTGTATTTGTGTGTGTATATGCACATATATATTCACATATACATACCTAATTAATGATAAAATTCCCACTCCCTAGTTTTTAAACTAGTCTGCAAATTAAGCTCTTTTTATGTAAAGTTCTAGTAGGCATCTTTATTATATCGCTGTTATTATCCATATCTACTAAACCTTTTCAGGATCTGGTGATAATGTATAGTATTTGTTTTCTCCACTAAGTCTTCCTCTGAACTACTATGCAGAATCACCTGAGTGGTAAAACTTCAGCAACTCATGAAGCATCAGTGATTTCAATTTGATGTAACTGTTAGTAGGACAGATTGACGAGGAACTTGTTTATTTCCAGTCTTTTCAGTTTACCATTGTGGTATTTTAACCACCACACTGCTCTCTCACTCCCTCACCTCAACAGAACAGGATGAGAAAATATGAAGAAGACAAAAAAGCTTATGGGGTATGATAAAAACAGGGAGATTACTTACCAATCATGCAACAGAGAAGTGAGAACTAAAAACACCTTCCCCTCATCTGCTGTCTTCTACTGCCTTCCCGCAAGCAGCACAGGGGAATGGGGAATGAGGGTTGTGGTCAGTCCCTAACGCTCATCTCCACTGCTCCTTCACAGTCCCCCTCACCATGCTCCCTCCTGTACTGGGTCTGGCTGGAATGTTAACTTTCCCGGCAGCAGCCCATTCAGTGCCGTACTCTGTACTTGTAGCTGGAACAGCAGTGTTATCACACCAGTGTTGTGTCTACTGCTGAGCCTTTCTCTAACCCTCCTAGGGGGTGGGCAAAAAGTGAGGAGAGAAACATCACTAGGGCAGCTGACCTAAACCAATCAAAGGGATATTCCATACCATGTGGTGTCACACTCAGCAATAAAAGGTGGAAACAGGAAGAAGAGGGGAGGGGTGGGCTCTCGTTGAGAAGACGTCGGTCGTCCTCTCGAACACCGGCTGCGTGCGTTGAGGCCTTGCTTCAAGGACGTGGTCAATCATCGCTCATTTGTGGGAAGTAGAGAGTAATTTCTTTCCTCTGCACTTCCATATAGCTTTCATTTATTTTGTTTGTTTGTTTTCCTCCCTTTTTCCCCTTTCCCTTTTATTTCCCCTTAGTTAAATTGTTTAGTTCATGGTAGTCTTTATTTAATTATTATAATTATTTCCCTTTAATTAAATTATCCTTATCTCAACCCGTGAGTTGTTCTTTGCTTTACTTCTCCCCCTCCTCATCTAAAGGAGGGGGAGTGAGAGAGCGGTTGTGGGGTTTAGCTGCCCAGCACGGTAAAACCACCACAGTCCTTTTTGGCGCCCAACGTGGGGCTCGAAGGGTTGAGATAACAATAGAATTGATTAAACGCATACAACTAACACACTTGCTTGCTAGTAACCATGTACATTGTCCTGTTAATAATAGCTTTCTTCATATGTCATGCAATCCGTGTCATATTCTCCTTTCTCCTATATATCCGATCCGACAAAGTGCTACAATCTGTGTTCACTTTTTTTAATTCCCTGTGCTGCCAAGCACTGACCTTGGGTTTACTCTGGAATTCAGGCTCTGCGCTGTTATCATTTGGGTCCCATGGAAACTATCTTCCAGAGAATATTCAGAACTACACTGCCTTCCTTTTCTCATCTGGACACCAGTTTATTAATAATATCAGGAATGGTACCTTTCCCTTCTTTCACAGTGGGCTAATTACAACAGTTTGGGAGTATTTTGAAGATCCATCTGTAACCCATGTATTGCTATTTCTAATTCTGAATAACAGGTTTCATTTTCTCTCTAAGATTAGTCGATTGTTTAGAAAACTTATTTGGGAATCTGTCCCGAAACAGTCTCGTGGTGAGTGGCACGGTGTGTGGGATGATGTTAGCAGATACCTGTCACGAGTGTCTCCTCCAATAGTTTTGAACTTCACCCCTGAGCAAGTGCTAAATCCTAAAAACTTGGTAGAATGTTTGAGAGTTGTATGTCCTGACCCTGATAATGCCGGAGAACAACAGCTTGCAGCATTGTGCTGGGTCCTGGTTTATTCCTATCAAACACTGTTTAACATCATCCAGCAATTTGAAGAGCGGGAGGACCGATGGCCTGGCACATCAGAACCACAAGAATACAAAGCTTTAGTGGACACTGGCGCACAATGTACCTTAATGCCATCAGGCTACCAAGGGACAGAACTCACCTGTATCTCTGGAGTGACAGGGGGATCCCAACAACTATCTGTACTGGAAGCTGAAGTGAGTCTAACTGGGAATGAGTGGCAAAAGCATCCCATTGTGACTGGCCCAGAGGCTCCGTGCATCCTTGGCATAGACTATCTCAAGAGAGGGTACTTCAAGGATCCAAAAGGATACCGGTGGGCTTTTGGCATAGCTGCTTTGAGCACAGAGAAGATTAGGCAGCTGTCTACCCTGCCTGGCCTTTCAGAAGACCCTTCTGTTGTAGGATTGCTGAAGGTTGAAGAACAACAGGTACCAATTGCTACCACAACGGTGCACCGACGGCAACATCGCACCAACCGAGACTCCCTGATTCCCATCCATGAGTTGGTTCACCGACTGGAGAGTCAGGGAGTAATCAGCAAGACTCGCTCACCCTTTAATAGTCCTATATGGCCAGTACGAAAGTCTAATGGCGAGTGGAGGCTAACAGTGGACTATCGAGGCCTGAATGAAGTCACGCCACCACTGAGTGCTGCAGTGCCGGACATGCTAGAACTTCAGTACGAACTAGAGTCAAAGGCAGCCAAGTGGTACGCCACAATTGATATTGCTAATGCATTTTTCTCCATCCCTTTGGCAGCAGCATGCAGACCGCAGTTTGCCTTCACTTGGAGGGGCATCCAATACACCTGGAATCGGCTGCCCCAGGGGTGGAAACACAGCCCTACCATTTGCCATGGACTGATCCAGTCTGCCCTGGAGCAAGGGGGAGCTCCTGAGCACCTTCAGTACATTGACGACATCCTCGTGTGGGGCAACACAGCAGAAGAAGTTTTTGAGAAAGGGAAGAAAATAATCCAAATTCTCCTGAAAGCTGGTTTTGACATTAAAAAGAGCAAGGTCAAGGGGCCTACACAGGAAATCCAGTTCTTGGGGGTAAAATGGCAGGATGGACGTCGCCATATTCCAATGGATGTGATCAATAAAATAACAGCAATGTCTCCGCCAACTAGCAAAAAGGAAACGCAAGCTTTCCTAGGCCTCGTGGGATTCTGGAAAATGCATGTGCCAGGCTATAGTCAGCTTGTGAGTCCTCTATATCGAGTGACTCGAAAGAGAAACTATTTTGAGTGGGGCCCTGAGCAACAACAGGCATTTGAACAAATCAAACAAGAAATAGCTCGTGCAGTAGCCCTTGGGCCTGTCCGTACTGGACCAGCTGTGCAAAATATACTGTACACTGCAGCTGGGGAGCATGGGCTCACCTGGAGCCTTTGGCAGAAAACCCCAGAAGAAACTCGAGGTCGACCTCTGGGCTTCTGGAGTCGGGGCTATCGAGGATCAGAAGCCAATTACACCCCAACTGAAAAAGAAATACTCACAGCATATGAGGGTGTTCGAGCTGCTTCAGAAGTTGTGGGTACAGAGGCACAGCTCCTCTTGGCACCGCGGCTACCTGTGTTACACTGGATGTTCAAAGAGAAAATTCCCACTACACACCATGCAACTGATGCTACATGGAGTAAGTGGATAGCGTTAATTACACAGCGGGCTCAAATGGGAAAACCCAATCGCCCAGGAATCCTGGAAGAGATTATGGACTGGCCGGAAGGCAGAGATTTCGGAGTGCCAACAGAAGAGGTAACCCGTGCTGAAGAGGCACCACCATACAATGAGTTGCCAGAAGACAGAAAGCAGTATGCGTTGTTTACTGACGGATCCTGCCGTGTGATAGGGAGCCATCGGAAATGGAAAGCTGCTGTGTGGAATCCCATACGACGAGTTGTGGAAGCCATGGAAGGGGAAGGTGAGTCGAGTCAGTATGCAGAAGTAAAAGCCATACAACTAGCCCTAGATATCGCCGAAAGAGAAAATTGGCCAGTATTGTATCTTTGTACTGACTCATGGATGGTGGCAAATGCTCTGTGGGGGTGGCTGCAGCAATGGAAAGAGAGCAACTGGCAGCGCAGAGGTAAACCTATCTGGGCTGCTACCCTGTGGCAAGATATTGCTGCCCGGGTAGAAAACCTGGATGTTAAAGTACGTCATGTAGATGCCCACATGCCCAAGAGTCGCACTACTGAAGAACATCAGAACAACAAAGAAGTGGATCAAGCTTCGAAAATTGAAGTGGCTCAGGTGGACCTAGACTGGGAACGTAAGGGTGAGCTGTTTGTAGCTCGATGGGCCCATGAAACATCAGGACATCTGGGGAGGGATGCCACTTACAGATGGGCTCGTGATCGAGGGGTGGACTTGACCATTGAGGCCATCACGCAGGTTACCCATGAGTGTGAGACCTGTGCTGCAATCAAGAAAGCCATGAAGGTAAAATCTCCCTGGAACAGGGGGAGATGGCTAGGGTTTCAATATGGTGAGGCCTGGCAAATTGACTATATCGGACCACTCCCAAAAACTCGCCAAGGCAAACGGTACATACTCACCATGGTAGAAGCAACTACTGGGTGGCTGGAAACATACCCTGTAAACCATGCCACGGCCCGAAACACTATCTTGGGCCTGGAAAGACAAGTATTGTGGCGTCATGGTACACCAGAGAGAATTGAGTCTGACAATGGGAGTCATTTCCGAAACAATCTTGTTACCTCCTGGGCAAAGAGGCATGGTATTGAGTGGGTGTACCACATCCCTTATCACCCACAAGCCTCTGGGAAGGTTGAGAGGTACAATGGACTGTTAAAGACTATGTTACGAGCATTAGGTGCTGGGACGTGGAAACAATGGGACACAAATCTACCAGAGGCCACTTGGCTAGTTAACAATAGGGGGTCTGACAGCCGTGCTGGTCCTGCTGAAACAAAACCCCTACACACTGTGAAAGGAGCTAAAGTTCCCGTAGTGCATATAGGAAGGTGGATGGGGAAGGCAGTGTGGGTTGCTCCTGCCTCGGGAAAAGGCAAACCCACTCGTGGGATTGTCTTCGCCCAAGGACCAGGGTATACCTGGTGGGTCATGCAAAAGAATGGGGATATCAAGTGTGTGCCTCAAGGAGATTTGACATTGAGAGAAAACTAATCTATAATCTAAGTTGTATGTTGTAGGAAGATGCTGTAGGATCAACGACAGGTCAACTTTGCAAGGAGCCAGGCAGTGCAACAAGGACTTGAGCTAAGCTGGTGCTGGTGTCCAGACATCCAACTCCACCTGCCTTGAGTGGCCACTTTGGCAGAGGAAGACCTAATCATCAACAGTCCTTATGAACATTTTCCAAGAAAGACCTATGGAATGAAAAGATACACCTGCCTATTAATCCTGTCCTGTTAAATCCTTGTCCTGTTAAAGGACAAGGGATAATGATGAGAATGCTTGTATGCTAAAGTATGGGGATCTGAGTGTGACACAAATGTTATGGAATAAGGGGTGGAGGTTGCACTGGGTCTGGCTGGAATGTTAACTTTCCCGGCAGCAGCCCATACAGTGCCGTACTCTGTACTTGTAGCTGGAACAGCAGTGTTATCACGCCAGTGTTGTGTCTACTGCTGAGCAGCAGTGGCACAGCATTGGGCCTTTCTCTAACCCTCCTAGGGGGTGGGCAAAAAGTGAGGAGAGAAACATCACTAGGGCAGCTGACCTAAACCAATCAAAGGGATATTCCATACCATGTGATATCACGCTCAGCAATAAAAGGTGGAAACAGGAAGAAGAGGGGAGGGGTGGGCTCTCGTTGAGAAGACGTCGGTCGTCCTCTCGAACACCGGCTGCGTGCGTTGAGGCCCTGCTTCAAGGACGTGGTCAATCATCGCTCATTTGTGGGAAGTAGAGAGTAATTTCTTTCCTCTGCACTTCCATATAGCTTTCATTTATTTTGTTTGTTTGTTTTCCTCCCTTTTTCCCCTTTCCCTTTTATTTCCCCTTAGTTAAATTGTTTAGTTCATGGTAGTCTTTATTTAATTATTATAATTATTTCCCTTTAATTAAATTATCCTTATCTCAACCTGTGAGTTGTTCTTTGCTTTACTTCTCCCCCTCCTCATCTAAAGGAGGGGGAGTGAGAGAGCGGTTGTGGGGTTTAGCTGCCCAGCACGGTAAAACCACCACACATTCCCTCTCTCTTAGGCCAATTTATATTATTTTCTATCTTTTAGGTGGAGCTTGAGTGGCTCTAGTCAAGCATATCTTAGTTATGATTGGTGAAAAGTTCTCCCATCTCCGTTTAAAGTAATAGGCTCTAAGAAATTCAGAGCGCATGCTCAGTGAGGGGTGGTCGCACCTTGGAGGCAGGTTGCTTTTGGGATGGAGGTATGTTTTGGTATTATAATGATATTTTAATGAGCAAAAAGTACACTAGGGTACAGCATTTGTCAAAACATGCCAGGTCCTTGGCTCAGGGTGGCAAAAAGTGCAGCTTATCCGTCTTGGTGTGCGTAAGAACAATAGAGTCCCCAGCTGGTCACAGAGCCTAGCCGTGGTGTCTTCACTCCACTCTATGCTCTGTACTGTTCCTTAGAGCTAGAACACCAGGTTTCACCAGCGCAATAGCATCTAAGGTTGGCAGCCTAGGGAACGCTCAGGTAATGCAGCTACGCCCTACCCTGAAAGCCTCTTCAATGCTGTACATTTTCTTTAAAATGTGAATGTTAGTTTTATTTTCCTAGTTACTTCAGGCAATTGCACCATAGTCACTAAAGTATGCATTTTTACTTTCAAAGCAAATTAGCCATGATGTCAAAAGCATGCAGATTCACTGCTGAGAGGCACTGTTTTAAACAGCATATGGAAAATAGCCAGTTTCTAAGAAGTAATTGTTAGAATTCCAAAATAATATCTGTTTTTCATAACGAAGTCTTTCATAGCAATGGAAAAATACTGCTAACCCAGACATTATTGTAATCTACATGGACAGAAGCACATACGTGCATACTTGTCCTGTTTAAGCTTCTGGGTGGATGGATATGAGAGGTCTTTGGGCGGGTATGTTTGCGTACTGAGTTACTATAGCCAGCATTCAAATACCTCTATATAACTATGTACTTTTAGACAGATCTTTTGTATTGCTAAAGTCTGCAATTATGAAATTGACTAGCTTGGACCATGAGCTTACATATCATTCTAGCTAAAGAATGACATAAAGTAGCAAACTCAGAGGACACGGACAGTCAGATTAAACTCTGTAATTTAATCTGTAATTACTACGCTGGAAAAGGTTTGACTGAAATTGCTCTTCTGGGAACAGTTAATTTATTGTTTGTTTTCCTGATGAGTACGTATGGTAAACATTGTAAGCATTGTCCAAACTCTTGTCATAGCCATTTGACTGAAAATAGAATTACAAGTTCTACAGAATCTACCAATCCTCATCAGATACATACTTAAAATATTTTTAAAGGGTAAGGAAAAGCGAAAGTATTTTAAAGGTTAAGGATAAAGGGAGAACCACTTCAATTTATCCTTTTATTCAAGTGAGCAAAACAAGTGCTTAAACCACCTCTCAGCTACCTTATTTGGTACAGCAGGCTCAGTCTCGCAATAAATTATTCTAAATCTGTTACTGAATAAAAGCAGAAACATAATCATTGTTTTGGTTCACATAACCCACTTCTCCACCCACCCTCCTTCAGTAACAGAGGAACTAAAAGGAAGCAGGAGCCATCATTTGGAAGGCACCACCCCCCTGCAGGCACGGCCCATCTATCACCTCAGAAGCCACACCCTTCATGTGCTCTGCCTTGATTGGCTGGGCAGGTCAGCTGCCCATTAGACCTTTCCCTCTGCCAGTTCAGGGGCTGCCATTTTGTTTCAGCTGTTATTTTATAGCAGGAAACTGCCTTATCAGTAAACTTAACTTTTTGTTTACTGGCCCATGTGTGTTTGTACTCCTCGGGGGCTGTCTGATGGCCATTTCTTGATGTCATCATACCCATATGTACTCAGGCAATCCTGTGATTGTCTGGCTGGACCAACCACCCCTACCAGTGTAGCCAGAACGACTTTGGAAAAGGAAGCATCCTCTCACTGCGTACTGGAAGGCTGCCACATTAACTAGAATTATTAGGTATAAGCCCATCCTAATTGGCTATACATAGAATCTAAGTACTGCTGCATGCATCTAATCTTTCATACAAAAGAAGGATGCCTAAAGTTGGGGCCACTGGCTTACAGTCACTAGTTTTGGTTTGTTTTAATTTACCTTTCAAATTATTATCAAAAGTATGTGGAAGTATGGAAATTAATCCATCTTGTAGCTATTACTATTGAAGCCAAGTGAAGTTTCTTCACAAATCATTTTTCTCATGCTTTATATTTTTGTCAATAAGAGCAAAAGATAAAATTACATGTTTTCCCCAGCAGATCTGATGAGATCGCTCTCAGAATCTCCTCATCAATCACCTAAGTCTATTTGTGAATAACATGTCTTCAGAGAGTAGAGCACTCTAATAGCATGTAATAATCTTAAATAGATTATCACTGAATCTTCCATTTCTAAAACACCTTTGCTTACTGACAAATGGTTCTGGTTCTAAAAATGAAATTACAGCAATTTTCTGGTCTGCTGTCCCTTTCCTCTTGAAAACATTTCATGAATCTTGCCAGACATAACCTGGAATATCATACTATTGTGATGAGAAAGTCTAGGAAATTCCTGAAGAATGTTGAAGATAATTTTCCTGAAGATAACTGCCTTTTCTCCAAGTCCTCTCCAGAATCTGGCTATTTCTACTATGTCATCAGCAAGTATGCATTGTGTGTTACTTAGAAAAATGAAAATATTTGGGCATACCCTATAAATGAAAAACAAAATTGTGTTATGGCCTCATGTAACCACTGAGATGGCGGGCTGTCTGTTTGATTCTGCTTTTTATGTGTTGTTTGTTTTTGTTTTTGTTTTTGTTTTTTTTCCCAATGCTTTTGAATATCTTTTGTTTGCTTAGGAGCACAAACCATATCTAATCTCAGATAGTTTATTTCTAGCCATATACAAATGTCGTGTATTCAGAGCTTTTCTCTGAAGGTGAAGTAAACCTGTGTGAAACCTAGAATTTGAGTTTCTGGTCACGTTTCTATTTTATGGAAACTGATTAGCATGCCAAAGGAAGAGGAAAGAGAAATTATATTTAGTGCTCCATGAATACAAATGATGAACTTGTCATTGAAAGCTAAATATGATAATCATAACTTGTTGGATTTCTGATCTTGCAAACATCATCAAATTTAAAGTGCAATTGTTTTATGGGTCTGTCTGAGCTGGAGTCACCTTTTCCCTGCAGCAGCCCACACAGTGCTGTGCTCTGCACTCGTAGCTGGAACAGCACTGATATCACTCCAGTGTTATGTCTATAGCTGCGTAGTGCTGGCACAGCATCAGGACTCCTTCCAAGCCCCCAAGAGCCAGCAGGCTGGGAGTGGGCAAGTGATGGGGAGGGGACATTGCCAGGGCAGCTGACCTAAACCAACCAAAGGGATATTCCATAACACCTGATGTCACACTCAGCAATAAAAGGGGGGGCTCTCGTGGGGGAGGGGGGTGTTCCTCCTGAACAACCACTACGCGTTTTGAGGCCCTGCTTCCTAGGACGTGGCTGAACACCGCTCGTTGATGGGAAGTAGAGAATAATATTTTTTCCTTCTCTCTGTGCTTCCGCGCGGACTGATGGTTTCTTTTGTTTCTTCCCCCCCCCCCCCCCCATTCCCTTTCCTTTTAATTAAACCTTTCTCATCTCAAACCTCGAGTTCTCTGTGTTGTATTTTCTCCCCCTTCCTCTTTGAGGAGAGGGGGAGTGAAAGAGCGGTTGTGGTGGAGCTCGGCTGCCCACCTGAGTAAAACCACCACAACAGCTCATCAGTAATGGAGTGCTAGGTGTATGCTCAAAGCCATGACCATGAAGGTACCCACTGAAACCCCTCATAAGTTAATGACGGATCACATCATTGTAGCTCTGAGGCGGAACATTACTCAGAGGTGACTCCTTGAGGGTCAAAGCTTGTCTGTGGACAAACAAAAGGGGGAGAAGTTTGGAAATGCACAGCAAAGTTTAGAACCACCCACCCACCAAGTCTCTCCTGAACCTCGCCATTCTCAAATCTTTAACTAAGTTGCTGTTTCTATTGTAGTAAATTGTGTTGAAATCATTGTGCAAAATTAGCTGCTTAAATGTTGATTAAATGCTCTAAAGAATCATAACAACTAATCTTGTAATTTACCGTGCAAGTGTAAAATAAATCCTAAATTGCTGCTAACTCAAACTTGTGTAAAAAATCTATTCATGACAATATATTGTAAACTTAGAGATCAGCATGTAGCTATTTAGAGAAATTTCGACTTTCCCTTTAGATATTTTGTTGTTTAACATATCAGCAAAATAATGCTATGAAAAAAAAAACATTATTTTTTTTTTAATTTTTATTTTTTTCCCCGTGCATCAATGATACAAAAAAAAAATGTTTAAATAATAAAATGTTAAAAGTCATGGCTATTGGCATTAAGCCTGTGATGATTACAGGCAATATAATTTAGAATGCTGGTCTTATCTAAGATAAGACTTCTGCTAAGCCTCCTTCTTAAATTATGTATTTACTTATGCTGTCTGATATATATATATAGATATACACACGTGCAGGTATATATATTTATTTACACAAGCACTAAAACACACATAGATTTAATATAGACACATGATTTCTTTGGAGATACCCTTCTTTGTGGTCTTTTCTTTGTCTTTTCACTTCAGAGTTGTGAATACTAAAGAGCTCATCATTTCTTCTTTTAAAATTTAACAGCAAAGAAGAAAGAAAATAAAAGGGGGAATGTCTTTTTATTCTTCACTTGTTTGTACTGTGTGCTGATTGATCATTTAATTAGTTAGTTGCACTAATTTAATTAGTTTAGCTGCACTAAATGCTGGTTTTAAAATGCAATTGCTTTTTGGTAGCAATGTAATCTTGTTAATGCTTACTTTTACATACTGTCCCATCCAAAATTCCTTAAGAATTTGTTTAAATTGTGTCAACATTAAACTGCACGAAAATCAATAAAATGTTTATTAAATGCTTATTTTTAGAAAGTGAACTTACATGAGGAAGTTACAGTAGTTATGTTTCTAAGTAAGGTCAAACACTCATAAAGCCTTTAAACAATAAGACAGTCAGGGTTAAATTCTCAGGCACCCAGGGATAACATTTTCCTGTCTTATATCTCTTATAAATAAATAAATTCTGCTGTTGCCACATAATAAACTCTTACATGAATTACTGACAAGAGCATTAATTACATCAACTCTTGTAAGCATTCAAACTCAAATCTTTATTCCCTAGACTGGGACTGTCAGGAAGAATGTTAGAGTCAGACTGTTAAACATTTTGTTTAGGTCTGTCTCTGCCATCTCTCCATTCAGCCATTTCTGTTCTTACCCAGTAGTCTGTTTGATCTGGAGATGGGCTAGCCAAGGGATTATTCACTGTGTTATAAATGAAGTCTCAACTCAAGCTGAATTTAGTAATATTTATACTTATAAGAGGTATAAAAGCTATAAAAGGCATAAGAGGCAAGTAAACAGCGCTGGGTGTGCGGGGAGTTTACACTCCACCAACACGCACACACGAACATCAAACATTCTAAACATACAGGCATTGCTTTTACATACTAAACCCGAGTATATTTTACATACTAAACCATACTAAACCTGTACAGTCAGAAAAGGTAACAAACAATCCTTTAACTTCCATGACTTAACAGTCTCCATTTTCCATTCCTTTTGAACTATATGTTTTGCTTTAAGTTATCAAGCAACTCGGTCTTCGGGCCTTATGTAGCCCGTTCTTCCTGGATCGAAGAAAAGCATATCCATCTCCTTTTAAAGGGCCTGGGTCAAAAGGCACGTCCAGGTCACCAGAGGGAGTAGCAGCAAAGGCCTGCGATGGCGTAGCAGTCAGATCAGTAAAGGAGCACACAGCTCCCTCACTGTCTGGCAAACCACATGTATCTGACTGTGGCCCCACATGGCTCTTTAAGGCCTCAGAGATGGCCCGCCAGGTGCCAAGCAATCCCACTGCAACCTTGTCGTTTTTAGTTGCAGAGTCCCACACCTTGACCTCAATTGGGTCCCATGTTTCAGGGTCATAAACTGTCCGATTGTTAAGAAGGAGAATAGGCTGTAAGGTTACCAGGACAGTCCATGTTTCTAAGGACACATGATTCTCCATAATGCGCAACTGCTTACCAGCGAGGGGCAGTTGTGTGCGCGGCTCCACTTCTCTCAGCTCGAGCTTCTCTCCAGCTCCAGTGCGCCTCTTTCCAGCGACTTTCTGTACGAGCTTCTCTGAGCAGTTTGCTGAGTTTGGCCGAACCTATCTTCATGAGGCAATCAAAGTGCCTGCTCCCGTCCTGGTCTGCGTTCTGCTAGCCTGTTCCTTTTCATTCCTTCTTTCTACTTCTTTATTGATGACATAACTTCATCACATCGTGTTGCCTTCTTTTTTTTTTTATTTTTTTATCTTGAGGACAGGCTCCCCCTCTTATACCCCTCTCCCCGCAGCAGTTCTTTTCAAAACAACTTTTCATTGGTCAAACAACTTTTCATATAACAACAACAGCAAACACCCAGAAACTTCCATGCCTTAACGGCTGGAGAACAAGAAACCGGAGACTGCATGGAGTCTCCTGAATCACCCTTCTTTGTTCCCTCTAAGCTCTTTTACATTCCTGATGGCCTCATCGTTAAGAGTCTAATGTTATCTCAACCACGGGCCACACTCCCAACCCCCATGGCCACACTCCCAAATCTCCCCCTTCTTTATTAATATCAACCATCTTCTCGACACGAATTACCACTCTATATATAACAAAACCTGAAAAGAAATGGAAAAAGGTAATAAGAAAACAATACAAAATGGTCTAACACAGATTGTAGATAAAGAGATGAGCAGAGAAATAAATGATTGGGGAAAAAAAAAAAAAAAGCTAGAGAAGTAATTTTAGAAAAAGATGAAGGAAGGGCTGATAGAACTGATGTAGTTAATAGGGCTGATAGAGCATTGATGGTGGTGATGCAAAATAGGCCAGAGATAAAGGGAGGTTTAACAAGGAGAAATAAATATCTTTAATTTAAATGAAGATTTACTGAAACCAAGGAATTCGACTTAGTAAATGTGGTCAGAAAAACTGTGCATTTATTCCTAAATAAGACAGCTGATCCCTTGCTTGAGATCAAGTGCAAACAAGTGGCTTTTATTCAGACTTCTTAGGGCTAGTCTACTTTATGTCAGATTTCTCACAGAGAGGGATTTTTGGACATGGTCAAAATGGAACCACTTAAGCAGCATGGATAAGTAGATCTGCATTGTTACACCTCACTGTTATTTAACAAGATATACTTCCCTAAGAGATGTGGAGGGGAAATAAAATGTTTCAGGAAACAAAAAAATAAAAAAAGGAAAATAAAAGCCAAAAACAAAAATAAAGTTCAAAGGAAACCGATGAAGGCTTTTAAAAATGTTTTATGATTACACTACAGTTTGCTGCCATATGGTGAAACACATACATTCGTGTCTATTCTGACATTTGAATGTAAACTGGTAAAGGATAAAGCCAAATTTCAACCAGATCATATTGCAGTACTAGTATCTTTCCACAACATCTGACTATCAGCTAACACAGCTTTACTCTGTTGTCTGCCACCTTTTGTGATGCAGGGAGCTGAGGAAGATTGAGCTACTCTCTTTTATTCCATGTCTGGCTCCCTCTGATGCATTTTGTTCTGGTGGTACACTTAGCCCATGCAGCTCCATTTGTACCTGTAATCTGTAATGGATATTTGAAAAGATAAAAAGAAAAATGCCTGAACATCAGCCAGCCATTCTATGAATAAGGCCAGTGATATCCAAAAAATCTCTGTGAAGCTGCAAAATGCTAGGAAGAATGATGCATAATATCCATAAATGAAAAAGCAAGAATAGTTGATTTTGAATATTAAAAAACAAACAAACAACAACAAAAACCCACAACCCTCAATCTTTTGGATTTGAACAGCTTGGAAGTATAAAAATGACTAACAGGTTTTTTTATATATATTTACCAAAGCCTCTTGGTGGCGATATTTTAGGGTTTTAGCACCTTTCTCACTTGCTAGAAGGATCTGACAGATTCAGAACACCTAATCGTCAGGTTAGATTGTTACAGAGGATCACCCTGATTTTGAACAAAGCTTCACCTTATGAGACTGCAAAGAAAGAATGGAGTAACAGAGTTGTATAAGAAGCAGCTAAAGTCTTGCTGACTGCTGTCATTATTTCAGATATACAGGCTGCTGCTTCTCCTAAAAGGCAAAGCTACCATCTCATCTCCCTTGTCTGCTGCTGTAGACAGATAGTCAAAGGAAACAGATGGGTCAAAATAGTTCCATCTGTTTCACTATCATAAACTTAAAAAAGATGTTCTAATTTTAGTGTAAGACTCATGACATTAATTCAAAAAGTAAAGAAAACTAAAAAAAAAAATTACTTTTCTAGTTTATCTTGTCTGAGTTCTTTGTGCACATCTAAATACAATGAGGTGAATGAAGCCCTGATTTGATGAGTATGCATTATATAGTATTGTTATTTTTTGCTGCCCTTTTGTTGAAGTTGCACAGCAATATCATATGCTTCATTCCTACTAAAACACAAATACACCATAAAACACAAATATACCATGACTTCAATTTAGGCACAGGAAAAAAATATTTGTGTGAATATTAGAAAATGGAATAGAGATCTGAGGATTCCCCCACAACTTTCAAAGCAGAGATGCAGCCAGTTATACTGATATTTTTCCACATGCAAGCCAGTTCATAACTAAAAGGAGAATATTCATGTATTTTGTGCACACTACGCAAATAAAGGAACTTAAACTATGTAACTTTGGAAATTGAAGCAGAATGGAATTTAGCTTTGACATGGGCAGGTGACCCGTACATGCACTGGGAGATTGCGGACTGGAACAGTACAGCCAGTTTGGGTATATGGTTGCACTCAGCCTTGCTCTTCCTTCTGCATCTGCACCTGAGCCCTAGGCATATACTTGCAAAGATCAGGAAGCCTAAAAACTTTCATTTAAGTGGACATTATGTCCTTCCATAAGCAAATAAATAAACAAACAACAAGAACAAACAAACACTCATATCAGTGGATTCAGTGGCAAGGCATAAAATGAAAGGGAATCCCAGAGATGTGCAAATCATTGCTCTACTGGAGTTAGAATTTCATGATGCATTTCAGTGACACTCAGATTTCGTTCAAAGATCATTGCCACAGACTGGTCCATGGTGTCTCTGAACTCCCTAGGAACCTGGTGAGTGCAATTTACCTTATCTGAAGCACCTATACTTGTGTATAACAGCAGACGGTTGGATCTATTATAAAAAACTGTGGTGTTTGTACTGCAGTTACCTGTGTGAGAAAGGAAGCTACTAAGTTGAATAACAAGTAGATAACAAGAATGCTTTTTTCTTTGTTTGCAAAGTATCTCCTTTACAATATGATTTATTCACTGTTTTCTAATTATAGATTCTATGGATTGATCACACTCAATTTAATTTCATTAAGATATTGAATTAAAAATCCTTAGTATTTTTTCTCTTTATTGTGATTATGAAAGCTTTTTAGACTTTAGACTTTTTTAGACTTGTCTTTTTTAGGTGTTTCAAGTAACGTATCAGCTAAATTGTACCAAAATGTCATACAACAGCTGGCATTCTCTTTTTGTAGATGGCTGGCGCTAAGGAACTCCACAGATACAGCAAATGTCAGTCTCCCATTAAGAATGAGTCACATCATTCAAACTTTTATAATGCCAAACCCCAGTATGTCAATGGTTTTCAACAAGAATGATTTAATTGCCCATTTAACATAACTTCATTACTTGTAGAATCATAACATTATCCTTTAAAAAAAGAAAAAAGGAAAGAAAATAAAAAAATAAAGACCTTTCTCGTGAATATTGTAAATGATTTTATAAGAATATCAGAAATTAAAGAACTCTATCGCAATATTGTCAAAATAATTTTTTGGTGGATAACTGAAAATTGCAAATTCAGAGGGGGCTCCAGTAACAACAAACTCCTTTACAAGCATAGACGCAAAATGAATGTGCTTGACATTTTATGAGCAGAAGTGACAGGCCATTTCCAAATTTCTGCTGTAGAAGTTCTTCAAGGAACCTCTTGGTTTTGAGTGTGAGGTCAAAACTGAACAAAGTCCTGATATGCATCTCCTTCTTCTAAATAAGCCATGGAACACAGACATCTTTGCACTACCAAAAAAAAAAAAAAAAATCATCCTTTTTGCAGTCAGACATAGACAGATAAAAAATGATACATGTAATTATGTAGTTCTTTAACATGCAGTATTTTCACATACTTATAGCTTTCAATAAAGCTTCCTTCCAGCCAAAATTCTCCATGCTTAGTAAGATTTATTATTTGTTATTAATAACTCCTCTTTCTTTCTTCCATGGAATACATTAAGAAACAAAATATTAAAAGAAAAAAGACAAGTTCTGCTTTAAAAAGTCTTCCAGTGTCACTATATATAGCTACTAGTAGTAGAAATACATTTTTAACATTCATGGATTATCCTTAATATGATAAAACAAGCTTTCAATTTTCAATTTTTATATATTTCACAAAACTATATATATTTCATATATATATATAATATGTATTATATATATTTCTATTTATATATATTTCACAAATGTCTTGGATTTACATGGAATAATGTTTCTTACCTTCATACTTTGAAGACTGGCACAATATTTAAATATCCATCAAGTAAATTTTATACTTTTGGTTTGGCATTTAGAATGACTTTTTTTTCTATTCATTTTTAGACAAGTATCAGTAGCTGTACATGTTATGAAAAGAAAACTGAGTTAAGACAAAGGAAGAAAAATGCAGAAAATTGCTCTGATCTTCTGTCAACTATTCAAAGTAAGTTTATATCTTTTTTGTAGACTGTCATGTGTAGAGCTGTCTAAGTCAGTTTTTATAGATTCTTCTGATATTCTTCACAGCTGTTGACCCAAACCTTGTTCCCACTCAGTTTTTGTTAAAATTAAAATCACCTGTGTCAAGTTCTTTCTATAATCTTGAAATATCTGGATCGTAAATCTTGTGACAATCAAAAGTGCAGCAGTTCTACAGATTACAAAATAAAGCAGTGCAACATGGAAGAATGGTTATCTGATTTAATAGAAATAGTAGATTTCATTCTGTTTTTGGCAACTTTTAAAAATTATCTTATTTTGCTAAATGTGTCATCTTGGGAAGTACCAGAATGATGATATTTCAAGATAGTACGACAGAATGAATGCTTGTAACACCACCATGAAAAAGAGATATGTAAAAAACTAATTCAAGCTGACAAAACATTGAAAAAAAATGACATTACATTTGCTAATCTTAAAATTTTCAGTTACTATCTAGAAACCATACAGTAAAAACTAGGTGACAAACTTAATTTTTCTATGTAGAATAGCTTATGATTTTTTTATTATTATTATTTTTCATCATGTTACTGGTATTCTTGCCCTTCTGCTGTTGTGCATATATGCTGTGTTTGACTGCTGGTCACGTATTGTGTTTACATAGCAAGGTTTTGATAGTGGGGGGACATCCATGGGTGGCCTCCATGCGAAGAGTCCAGTACCTGGCAGTAGCATGGATAGAGAATGCATGCAGAAGTCAATTTCCAAACAACTGCACTCCCTGTACAGGGTACAGTCCATGTGCAGACCTATATTGGAGCAGTTCTTAAAGAACTGCCATCTGTGGTGAGCTCATGTTGGAGCAGTTCAGGAATATACTGCACCCATTGGTAGGTGTGATAAATTAGTAGGGGTTTGTTCATTGTCCTTGAGAATTTAAAGAATCTACTGAGGAGATAAGGTTTCACAACTCACGGCATTGTAACATGGGGACAAATGGGGAAGGGGGGTTGGGTAAACATCCTTGTTAAAACAAAGATTCTGTAAGATACCACCCACCCACCGCAAGACATCCTGTTTTGCCCCCACCTGAACACAAACACAACGCATGATCACCGGAGGAAGAATAACGACCCCCAACAACAGACTGCGCAGTCTCAGGACAGGTCTCGACAAGTCGACAAGTCTCGACAAGCCGGAACTTGAATGCTATAAAACAGTGACACTGGAAAGGGAAGTTGAGTGCCGTGGCGGAGCGGAGACTCTCCAGCCGCCCAGCGCTGTTTTGCTTGTGTCTGCTTACTTGATTAATAAAATAATTTCAATCGACCAGAAAATTGTGTGGTCTAACTTATAACAGTAGGGATCGGATGTTGAAGCAGGGGAAGAATGCGAGAATGAGGTAGTGGCAAAGTGTGTAAGCCGATTGCAACCTTCATTTCCCATTTCCCATCCCCCTGCAGCACCTGGCAAGGGGAAGAGATAGAAGAATTGAGATGGAATTTGAGCCTGGAGATAAGGGGGCAAGGAGAAGGCGGGTTTAGTTTTGTTTTAATTCTCACTGTTTTGTGCTGTTATTAGTTGCAATGACAATTAATTACAATTGAAAGTAACTTGTAATTCCCAGTTAAAGTACATTGGTAGCAGATGGACTTAGATTTATATGTGGTCTTTGGCTCACACTCAGTTGGCATCACTTTGCATTATCCACATAGAACTTAGTGTAGAATAAACAATTTGGTACAGTGTACATAGTACAGTTCAAAATCACCTTCCCCTCTTCTCACAAGCTTGTTGTGGTGCAATTGCCTGAAGTAACTAGGAAAATAAAACTAACATTCACATTTTAAAGAAAATGTCTGGCACTGAAGAGGCTTTCAGGGTAGGGTGTAGCTGCATTACCTAAGTGTTCCCTAGGCTTGCAACCTTAGATGCTATTGTGCTGGGGAAACCTGGTATGCTAGCTCTAAGGAACAGTATGGCCTATTACTTTAAATGGAGACAGGAGAACTTTTCACCAATCATAACTAAGATATGCTTGACTAGAGTCACTCAAGCTCCACCCAAAAGATAGAAAATAATATAAATTGGCCTAAGAGAGAGGGGATGACAGGGGAGATACCATCCTGAGGGAATACACCATCCTGAGGACCTCCTGACCCCTGGAGTCAGTCAACGGGCTGAGCCTCTCTTCCCCCCTCCCCACATTGGGATGCCTTGGGTGAGATTTGAACACTTGGTTATACTGTGTGTCTCTGCAGAAACTTAGAAATCTCTAGAGTCTTTGTGCCTTTTAATGCATTAATTTCCAGGCTGTGCACCTGTGTCACCTGTGTAATTCATGCATGCTAGCTTGCTTTTGCAGACAGTAACTATCACTAGCAATCCAAAGAACCTGTGTACCTGTTGCTGTAATAAATTGCACTTGATTGCATCGTTCCTAGTTGTGACGGTTCTCATTAAATGTGGCTAGAGTAAGGGTGGTTATACGTTATTGGTGAATCCGTGACCATGGTAGTTCAGTGCTCTGAATCGAACTAGACCCATAACAGTCAATCAGCTACACCCCTTAACGTGACACTTGTGTCTTGTTAAAAAACACTCTCCTCTTTGAAACCTCATGACACTGCTCAGGAAGTTAAATAAAATGCTGCGTGAATGAAAGAGACTTCGATGCAGGACACTATATTAAAAAAAATAAAAAATAAAAAAAAAAAAGGATGGATGGTAGGTTTAGAACTGGTACATATTGGTGAATATTGGTCTAAATTTTCACCTTCAGAAGCTATGTACATTTTTGCATTTCTCTACAATGGGAACAGAGTCTTGGCAGCATGGAATTTTTGTTGTTGTTGTTTAAATTTTGGTTTAGATTGTTTTTTTCCCTTTGAAGTGATTTTAATATTATATCCTAGGGGAAAATAAAAGGCTACAAAACTATAGAATTATCAAGTCTCTGTAGTCCTTCATCTTTAAGCAATTATGACCTATTCTGGAGAAAGAATCGTAAGAAAATGAAATGAAAACCTTCCTACATATTAGAAAGGTACTTTGTCTTTCTGGACATTTTTAATTCTATTTTCTGATATCAAAATAATTGTTATAGCTTTGATTTTTAGAAATTATTATTAGACAATGCATATTCATTTTTCAGACGAAACATAATCTTTTTTTTTCCTTTTTTTTTTTTTCTGGGTATAATTACAATAACAGAGCTTTCTGGTAATTCAGAGGACCATTATCTATCTACCTGTACTTTGAGATACAGCTGAAATCTTCAGAGTTGACAGAGTTTACGATAAGTATAAAATAAAATAAAAAAAAATAAATGGTTGTGCCTGTTCAACTTTCCATAGGACAAATTGGTCCTTTGGCTAATTTAAGTAATTGATCCACTTAGAGTAACATTTTGATTTGGTTACTGATTAGTAGAAAATTCAGAGATCCTGATGCCCGTATTAACATTAGAATAATTTGCTGATCAAGACAAGAGGAAAAATGTTTTAATCGTATTAATTAGACTCATTCCATTATTTTATCTGACATAAATACCAATTAGCTATTTGGGAGATGGCAGCTATCTTTAGTAAAGTTCTCTAAGGATTTACGTTTTCCAAGGAGTTTCTCAGACACCGTCAGTGAGTGACTAGAATGCAGTTGTTTTGAGTGTTAATATCATTATAGGTGTATTAAACCAATATTTCCTCATCCACTATATGCATACGTGTATATGACTTCATAGTGTAAACACTAGCTCAGACTAGTTAGTAACACAGTACTGTGGCATCTAGGTGAATTTTCAATGAAACATGTCATACAAAAGTAAAATTATACAGGATATAAAGTGCAGGTTAGTTATAGTTTTCTAGATAACCATGAAATGTTCCATTACAGTAGGAATCATCCTGTTAATAGAATGAACAGGATGAAGGAGATCTGCTAAACTTCATCACTCAGATTCCTCCTAGGAATTTTTTTCTTTTATTGATAGAAATGATGCTCCCAAATTATACAGTTATTTTGGAATTCATAGAGGATTCTTTCACTGAAGATCCTATTTTTAAATTTCCTTTTGTGACCTAACAAAGACACTTAATTGAGTACATTTATGATAAATTGTGTCATTTTGTTATGATCCCCCTTACTCTGGCTAAGGCTGTGGGTTATTCCCTTGTCTGTAAAACCTCATATCATAGACCTAATATATGTTATGCTTTACTTCTTATTTGCTGTATCCTGAACAGAAGATATGCCCAAACAAAAAAAAAAATAAATAACATAGCTATGAAATTCCTTCATTCAATATTATCATGGCAGAGCTAAATCAAAATTATAAAGCTGATACTATTATTATTATTATTAGCTGATCAAAATTATAAAACAAGTAACTGATTTAAATATATACATATATATATTGTGTGATTACACTCTTTGCTGATGGTTGGTCTCTTCAATGGTGAGAAGGTAGCTAAAAACTTTTTTTTTCTTTTTGCATTTCTCAAGATATATTTTTAATCTCATCAACAGTGAGATATCTTTGACATCTGGTATGGTATGCATCAGATTATAATACATTCACTGAAAAACATGGCATGCTAGTCCATTTATTTAAGCTAGAATATACAAGAACCGGAAAATGGGATTTGAGACAAGTTTTATGTATTAACAAACTGTTTCCATTAAAAATAATAACAAAAAAATGTTATTGCTTTATTGCTGTATTTGTAAATACAAACTACTTTAAAGGCCATAAGATCAACCACAATGGAAATGTGGGAAATGTGTTTAGTTTAGAGCTTAATAGAAAATCTGGATCTTATGTTTTTTGTCATTGTTGTTTGTTTGTTTTCCCTTGGTGATGCCTCTCGTAGCAAATTGGCAGTAATATTTTTTGACTTGACACTACTTCTACTTCTTGATTTTCAGCATCTAATGCAAGCTTATTTTCATTTCATTCAGTAGCCCTAGGGCAAACTGAAGCCTTACTACTGCTTGCAAAGACAGAAAACGAAGGGAACCTGTCCAATGGACTAATACTAACACTTTCCACTTCACTGAAATGCGTAGAGACTCTTGCTCCCTTAGGAATAGGTGTTGTATAAGTAAGTACCATGTTGTTGTAATCCTTATTCTTGAATAAAATATGATCTGAGTATTACAAGACATTGGGAGTGGATAAAGGTAACATTAGGCTTGGTGGAGTCAGGAATGATGAAACACTGTAATGGCCTTTGTCTAAACAGAGCTCAGCACTGCAGAAAATAATAATAATAAAAAAATTCCTTTGTCTTTAATTAGTAGAGATTTGGTTGTCTATGTTGTTAAAGCTTCTGCCTTAGGTCTTGATTAAAATGTGACCCAATAAGTTACATCTCTTTGTAACCAGTATTCTACCTAGCATTTATTTCTCAGTAATCGTCTTGTAATTAGTCTTTATAGGACAAGAGGAAATTAGTTGTAGCCATATGGTCCAAGCCCCAAGAAGGCAATGGAAGCATGAAGAGCAGCCCAGTGTATGATAAGATCAGGTTCAAGATCTTCTATGGAATGTAAAGGTGCAAATGTCCATGTGGCCTGATGACATACATCTTTGGGTCATAAGCGAACTAACTGGTGGATGTAGTTACTAAGTTACTGTCAATCAGATTTGAGAAGTCATGGCAGTTTAGTGAATTTCCCAATAACTGGAACATGGGAAACATAACCTTCATTAAAAAATAAAATAATAATAATAATAATAAAAAAAAAAGAAATAAAAAGAAAAAAAGGAAGACCCAAAGAACTATAGGCCAGTCAGCCTCACCTCTGTGCCTGGAAAGATCATGGAACAGATCCTCATAGAAACTCTGCTAAGGCACTTGGAAAATAAGGTTATTTGTGACAGCCAACATGGCTTCATTAAGGAAAGGTCATGCCTGATAAATCTGGTGGGCTTCTATAGCGGGGTTACAGCATTGGTGGGTAGGGGAAGAGCAACTGACACCATCACACCACCTACCTGGACTTCTGCAAAGCATTTGACACTGTCCTGCATGATAATCCTTGTCTCTAAATTGAAGAGACATAGATTTGATGGAGGACCACTTGGAGGATAAGGAATTGTCTGGATGGTTGCATTCAAAGAGTTGTGGTCAATGGCTCAATGTCCAAGTGGAGATCAGTAGTGTTCCTTGGGAGGGGGTGGGGGGGTGTCAGTATTGGAACTGGTGCTATGTAACATCTTTGTCAATGACATGGTGTGGTGGTTCCACTCGAGTGGGCAGCCGAGCTCCACCACAACTGATCTCTCGCTCCCCCTCCTCAAAGAGGAATGGGGAGAAAATACAATGAAAAGGGCTCAAAGGTTGAGATAAGGACAAGGAGATCACGCAGTAGTTATTGTGATGGGCAAAACAGACTCAGCATAGGGAGACAGTAAGATTATTGCTTATTACTAACAAGCGAGAGAAGTGAGAAACAAAGGAAAGAAACCAAAAGCACCTTCCCCCCCTCCCCCAACCACCCTCTTCCACCTCCTCCCCGAGGGGTTCAGTGGAACAGAAGAATGGGGGTTATGGTCAGTCTATAGCGCTTCTTCTCTGCCGCTCCTTCTCGGTCACTCTTGTCCCCTGTGCTGTGGGGTCCCTCCCACAGGATGCAGTCCTTGATGAACAGATCTGACATGGCCTTCCCACAGGCAGCAGCTCTTCCAGACCTGCTCCAGATATGGGTCCGTACCACGGGGTCCATCCCTCAGGAGCAAACTGCTCCAACCTGGTTCCCCCACAGGCAGCAGCTCCTGCCAGGTCACCTGCTCCTGCATGGTCTCCTCTCCATGGGCTACAGGTCCAGCCTGGGATCTGCTCAGGCAGGGGTCTTCCATAGGCCCCAGCCTCTGTTGGCGTAGGACCACCTGTTCCACCGTGGTCTCCTCCACGGGCTGCAGCGTGGAACCCTGCTCCACCGTGGTACTCCATGGGCTGCAGGGGGCCATCCTGCTTCACCATGGTCCTCACCACAGGCCGCTTGGGACTTCTGCTCCAGCACCTGGAGCACCTCTCCCCCTCCTTCTTCACTGACCTTGGCACCTGCAAGGCTGTTCCTCACTCCCCTCACTCTCCCAGCTGCTGTGTATCACAGTATTTTTTTTCCCTGTCTTAAATATGCTCTCACAGAGGCGCAAAACAACATTGCTTATTGGCTCGGCTCTGGTCAGCAGCAGGGCCCTTACCTAACATGGGGCAGCTTCTAGATCCTTCTCACAGAAACCACCCCTAGGCCCCCCTGCTACCAAAGCCTTGCCACGTAAACCCACTACACATGGAGACTGGGAATGAGTGTACCCTCAGCAAGTTTGCCGATGAAACCAAGCTGTGTGTTGTGGTTGACACTCTGGAGGGAAGGGATGCCATCCAGAGGCACCTAGACTGGCTTGAGAGGTGAACCTGTGTGAATCTCATGAAGTTCAACAAGACCAAGTGCAAGGTCCTGCATCTGGGCCAGGGCAATTCCAAGCACAAACACAGGCTGGGTGGAGAATGGATTGAGAACAGCCCTGATGAGAAGGTACCTGAGTTTGTTGGTTGGTGGGAAGCTCCACATGAGCCAACAATGTGCACTGGTAGTCCAGATGGTCAACCATATCCAGGTAGAACCATCAAAAGCAGCATGACCAGCAAGTTGAGGGAGGGGATCCTCCCCGGCTACTCTGCTCTCATGAGATCCCACCTGGAGTTCTGTGTTCAGCTCTGGGGACCCAAGCACAAGGACATGGACCTATTAGAATGCAGAGTAGGGTTATGAGGATGATTAAAAGTCCTGGAACACCTCTCTCATGAAGAAAGGCTGAATGAGTTAGGGTTGTTCAGCCTAGAGAAGAGAAGGCTCCAGGGACACCTCAATGCAGCCTTCCAGTACCTAAAGGGTACAAGAAAGCAGGAGAGGGATTCTTTGTCAGGCAGTGTAGAGATAAGAGGGAATGGTTTTAATATAAGAAATGGTAGATTTAGATTAGACATTAGGAAGGAGTTCTTTATTCTGAGTGTGGTAAAGTATTGGAATGGGTTGCCCAGAGAAGTTGTGGATGCCCCACCCCTGGACGTGTTCAAGGCCAAGTTGGATGAGGCTTTGAGCAACCTAGTCCTGGGGGTGGTATCCCTGTCCATGACAGGGGGTGTGGAATTAGATGATCTTTAAGGTCCTTTCCAATCCAAACCATTCTATGATTCTGTGAAATAGCCTCATGCTGCACTGGAGGTTTAGGTTGTATATTAGGAAAAAAATTATTCACTGAAAGGGTTGCAAGGCATTGGAACAGACTATCCAGGGAAGTAGTTGAGTCACAATTTCTGGAGGTATTCAAAAGACATGTAGAAGTGGTGCCTAGGTTTAGTGGTAGACTTGGCAGGATAATGGTTGGACTTCATGATCTTGGAGGTCTTTTCCAATGTAACTGAGTCTATGATTCTATTATCTGATTCTATTTTTAGGGAAAATTGCATTCTAGGTTCAGAAACTGGAGATTTTGGTAGTTCAATATATGAAGACAATCTTTGTGGTTTTAACAAAGCTGCCATCATTTGAAGCTCCATATATGTGTATGTCTTTAAACTTGTTTTCACTTTCTGTTAAAACAGAGCCATCTAAAACGTGATTTTCAACTTTCTTAGGGAGAAAGAGGAAGTTAATAATACAACCAGAACTGGTATTAAGAGTACTTATTTTTCTTGGTATTTGCCTTCAGTTTTATGTAATTCACCTTTATTTCATAATTTTGGAATAGAATAACTTTGGAATAGAATCAAAAAATAGAATAGAATTTGGGGCTCCTGCCTCCAAAGTAAATGACTTAATCATTGGGTTAGAAAATGGTGTTTATGTTAATAGTCCTGTAACCATTCAGTTCAGCAACTCAACCAAAGTAACCAAGAGAGAATAAAGAAGTCCTCCAGTCAGGTCATTAGGACATGCATGCATTTGATACAGAACAGAATGAAGGGAAAACTGAACCTATGTACCACTTACAGATAGTTTATTGTGTAACATGAATTGGGAGATTGGGCAGCAGACATTTACATCATAGAAAATCCTATAAATAATAAATGCTTTTTAAATGGAATTAGAGAATGGCCTTTACCAAAATGGTAAACATTTATCTTATTTAATGATACTTTATAAACAGCTGCAGCAGACTTGGTTTTGTGGTAAGATTTGCTATTTGGATTTTATGTTACAGAATCTGTATTACTCTTTGGTATAAAGTTAACATAAAACATTTTCTAAAATAAGAAACAAAAAGAGAAGAGTTTTGGGACCTGATCATTAATTTGCTTACACAAAGAAAATTGATATCATGGACTCCTTTAACTTAGTCACGTGACTTAAGTTAGATTAAGATTTTACATTGAAATATATATTATATATTATATTATATTATATTATATTATATTATATTATATTATATTATATTATATTATATTATCTATATTTATATAATATATATATATTATATATATATATTAAAGTGTCTTTGCTATCATTACTTCTTGCAGGAGTAGATCAGCATTTCCTAAATGTTTTTACTAATATAAGTCCCTTTAAGTTTCTATTGCTTCTGAAGGCAAATCCTCAGAATGGAACTTCCTCCTGTCTCTTTCAAATCAAAAGGGCTATTAGGTGCTCTGAGAAATTGCTGTAATTATTGTCTAAAAGTGTACCATTAGTCAGGGAACAGCTAACTGCCTTTAATTGCCAACAACAGCTGGGTAATTAATGCTACACAGATAGTATAAACACTTTGTAAATTTCTTTGAATCTTTCTGTGACTCTCTTGGGTATCATAACTCACAGTTTGAAAACATAAAACTAGAGTAGAAGTTGTGAAATTTACTATTAAAGGCAGAAAATTCAATCCCTTGTTGACTGAAACTTAAGCATCCTTTATCACAGTCACTCCCAAGGCTTATTACTAGGATTATTTATATAGCTGTTGTTATTGTCCACTATGTCCTGTTTGTACATAGGTGGGAACAAGTATTTTGTGTCAAAAAATGCTTAGAATATAAGACTTTGGTGATTAGTCAATAAATCTGGTTGCCTTTATGTATCTGTGGAGAAATAACCATAAGAGATAAAGGCAGTTCAGGCTGAGCAGGCAACAGAATAGTATAAACTATTTAGGGGGAAGACTTGGCGAAAACAGGAAATGCTTTCATTTGCTACTCTATCTGTGAAGTAAAAGAAACAAAGCCAGTATCACAGTGTCCAAGAAGACAAGATTTAGTTTGCAGATTAGATTTATGTCTATATTCTCCTAATATAGCTGTTTCCTTCAGGGATATTTGCACTGTACATATTCTATAGTAAGAGTAAAATTACCCAAGCTTTTTGTAAATAAGGTAAGGTAGTGCCTGTTTTCCAGTAACAACAGTAGATCAGGCTGTGTTAATATAAGAATTTGCCAAAGCTGGTCCAGTTATTTCCTAAGACTGGTTCATGCAAAGCTAACTCATTTATAGATACAGTAAACTAGTCCAAAATCCAGGCATAGTGAGACCATAAGATTATGTGTGCTCATGGATAAAAGGCTGAATCAGCAATAAGAATCATAGAATGGTTTGGGTTGGAAGGGACCTCAAAAATCATGTAGCTCTAAACCCCCTGCCATATGAAGGGATACCACCCACTAGATCAGGTTGCTCAGGGCCTCATCTAACCTGGTCTTCAACACCTCCAGGGATGATGGGGCATCCACAACCTCTCTAGGCAACTTTTTCCAGTGCATCACCACCCTCTGAGTGAAGAATTTCCTCCTAACCTCTAATCTAAATCTCCCCTCTTTTAGTTTAAAATCATGCCCCCTTGTCTTATCATTATCTGACTGAGCAAAGAGTTGCTCTCCATCTTTTTTATAAACACCCTTTAAGTATTGAAAGACCGCAATGAGGCCACCCTGGAGCCTTCTCTTCTTCAGCCTGAACAGCCCCAGCTTTTTCAACCTTTCTTCATAGGAGAGGTGCTCCAGCCCTCTGAGCATCTTTGTAACCCTACTCTGGGCTCACTCTAACAGTTATACATCCTTCTTGTGCTGGGGGTCCCAAACTTGGATGTACCACTCCAGGTGGGTCCTTACAAGGGCAGAATAGAGGGGAACAATCACCTCCCTCGACACATTGGTCACACCTCTTTTGATATAGTCTAGGATGCAGTTGTCCTTTGGGGCTGTAAGCGTGCACTGCTGGCTCATATTAAGCCTTCCGTCCGCCAGAATGACCAAGTTCTTCTCTGCAGGGCTGCTCTCAATGAGGTCTTCTCCCATTCTGTGCTCATGTCAGGAATTGCCCTGGCTCAGGTGCAGCACCTTGCACTTTGACATTTTGAACCTCATTAGGTTTATGTGGGCCTACTTCTCAAGCTTGTCCAGATCCTTTTGGATGGTATCCCTTCCTTCTGTTGTATCAACTGCACCACTCAGCTTGGTGTCATCTGCAAATTTGCTGAGGGTGCACTCAATTCCACTGTATATGACATTGATAAGGATATTAAGCAATATCAGTCCCAGAACAGACCCCTGCAGTATACCACTCGTCAACAGACTCCACTTGGACATAGACTTAGACTACCACTCCTTAGGTGTGAACTTCAAGCCCACTCCTTCTCCACTGAATGATCCACCAATCAAATCCATCTCTCTCCAATTTGGAAACCAGGATATCATGTGGGACCAAGTCAAAGGCTTTGCAGAAGAGCAGGTAGATGACATCGATCAGTCTTCCTTTGTCAAGTGATGCAGTCACTCTGTCATAGAAAGCCAACAGACTGGTCAGGCATGATTTACCCATCGTGGAGCCATGCTGTCTCTGATCACCTCCTTGTCCTGCATGTGCTTTGACATTGCTTCCAGGAGGATCTTTTTCATGATCTTGCCAGGCACAGAGGTGAGGCTTACTGGTCTGTATTTCCCTGGGTCCCCCTTTCTACCCTTTTAAAAAATGGGAGTGATTATTCCCTTTTTCCAGTCGCCAGGGAATTCACCTGACTACCAGGACTTTTCAAACAGTGTGGAGAGAGGCTTGGCATCTACATCAGCCAATTCCTTCAGGACTCTTGGATGCATGTTATCAGGCCCCATAGACTTGTACTTGTTTAATTTCATCAGGTGGTCTCAAATCTTCTCGTCACTTACAGTGGGTGGGACTTCATCTCTCCCAGATTCTATCTATGGCTTGAGGGAAACGAGATACTTGGTAAGCCTGACTGTCAGTGAAGACTGAGGTAGAGAAGTTGTTGAGTAGCTCAGCTTTCTCCATATCTGTCATTAACTGTTCACCCTTCTCATCCATCAGAGGGGGTACGCTCTCCTTGGCCTTTCTTTTCTGAGCAATGTACCTGTAGAATCCCTTTGTGTTATTTTTTCCACCCCTTGCCAAGCTCAGTTCCATTTGTGCCTTGGCTTTCCTTATCCCATCCCTGAACATCCCTGTACATGGGATGACATGCTGAGTACAGCATCCCTGTACTCTTCCCAGTCCATGTGTGCACAGGCTTCCACTGCCTGTACATTTCCCTCTTGCACCTCAGTTTGCCCAGCAGGTCCTTGCTCAGCCATCCCAGTTGTCTGCCCTCACTGCCCACTTTTTTTATGTGGGGAGATGGAGAGTTCTTGCACTCTAAGGAAAACATCGTTAAAGGGTTGCCATCTCTCCTCAGCTCCTTTGTCCCTAAGGACAGTGTTCCAGGTGATCTCATCTACTAGGTCTTTAAATAGCTTGAAGTTAGCTCTTCAGAAGTTCAGGGTCCAAACTTTGCTCTTTTCCACACCTCTATTCCTCAAGATCACAAACTCAACCAGGGCATGGTCACTGCAGCACAGACTGCCTCTTTAATGAGCTCTTCCACATTAGTAAACACCAAGTCAAGTAATGCGTCTACTCTGGTTGGTTTGTCTAGTACCTGGACCAAGAAATTATCCTCAAGGTACTCTAGGAATCTTCTGGATTGCTTACAACCTGCTGTGTAGTTTTTCCAGCAGACATCTTGGGAAAAAAAAAATGTAATTCTTTCCTGAATAAGTGTCTGTGTAAACAGAAAAAGAATCGCAGTCTGGCATTGAACCTCCATTAGCTGTGGATAACAGACAGTGTACTGTGTACAAAACATCTGAAAACTGTTCAGTTTCCATGGGGTTTTCTATCTATAGCGATAGCTAAATAATCATACCTTGGACTTCAGGAGGGCTGACTTTGACGTATTCAGTATACTGGTAGGGAGGGTCCCTTGGGAGTCATGCCTGAAGGGCAGAAGGGTCCAGGAGGGCTGGATGCTCCTTAGGAAGGAAGTCTTAAAGGAGCAGAAGCAGGCTGTACCTGTGTGCTGCAGGGTGAACCACTGGGGAAGAAGACCAGCGTAGCTGAACAGGGAACTTTTGCTGAGTGTCTAGGATAAACAGAGAGTTTATGTCCAGTGGAAGAAGGGGCAGGCAACTCAGGAAGAGTACAAGGAAATTGCCAGCATATGCAGAGAAAAAATCAAGAAGGCAAAAGCCCAGCACAACCTGGCCAGTATAGTTAAGGATAACAAAAAAAAAATATGTTTTTATAAATATATTAATGGCAAGAACAGGGAGAATCTCTATTCTTTACTGTACACAGGGAGGAACATGACTACTGAGGATAAGGAAAAGGCTGAGGTTCTTAATGCCTTCTTTGCATCTCTCTTTACTAGCCAGACCACTTATCCTCAGGGTACTTGGCCTCCTGACTTGGAAGTCTAGGATGGGGAGCTGAAGAATGCTCCCACAGTTCAGATGGAAAAAATTAGAGACCTGCAGCTCCACCTGGACCATTACAAGTCCATGGGGCCACGTGGGATCCACCCGAGGGTGCTGAGGGAGTTGATGGATGTGATTGCTGGGCCTCTTTCCATCATCTGTCAGCAGTCATTGTCATCCAGAGAGGTCCCAGATGACTGGAGACTTGCTAATATGGCACCCATCTATAAGAAGGGTTGTGAGGAGGACCTGGGGAACTACAGGCCTGTCAGCCTGACCTTGGTGCCAGGAAAGGTGATGGAACAGGTCATCTTGAATGCAATCACACAGCATATGTGGGACAACCTGGGGATCAGGCCCGGTCAGCGTGGGTTCATGAAAGGCAAGTCCTGCCTGACCAACCTCATCTCCCTCTATGACCCGGTGACCCACCTGGTTGATGAAGGAAAGCCTGTTGACGTAGTTGACCTAGACTTCAGCAAGACCTTTGCCACTTTCTCCCATAATATTCTCCAGGAGAAGCTGACAGCCCATGACTTGGGCAGGTACGCTCTTTGCTGGGTTAAAAATTGACTGGACGGCTGGGCCCAGTGAGTGGTGGCGAACAGAGTGAAATCCAGCTGGCAACCGGTTACAAGTCATGTTCCCCAGGAGTCGGTGTTGGGGCCCATCCTTTTTATTATCTTTACTGATGATTTGGATAAGGGAATTGAGTGCACCCTCAGTAAATTTGCAGATGACACCAAGCTGGGGGGAAGTGTTGATCTGCTGGAGGGTAGGAAGGTCCTGCATAGGGACCTGGACAGGATGGGTCGATGGGCAAAGGCCCATGGGATGAGGTTCAACATGGCTAAGTTCCGGGTCCTGCACTTTGGCCACAACAACCACATGCAGTGCTACAGGCTTGGGGCAGAGTGGCTGGAAAGCTGTGCAGAGGAAAAGTATTTGGGGGTGCTGATTGATGCTCACCTGAACATGAGCCAGCAGTGTGCCCAGGTAGCCAAGAAGGCCAACGGCATCCTGGTTTGTATCAGGAATAGTGTAGGCAGCAGGACCAGGGAGGTGATTATCCCCTTGTACTCAGCTCTGGTGAGGCCATACCTCAAGTACTGTGTTCAGTTTCAGGCCCCTCACTATAAGAAGGAGAACACGGCCCTGGAATTTGTCCAGAAGGGCTTTGAAGTTGGTGAAGGAAGCCTGGAACATAAATCCTATGATGAGTGGCTGAGGGAACTAGGGTTGTTGAATCTGGAGAAGAGGAGGTTCCAGAGGAGACCTTATTACTCTCTACAACTACCTGAAAGGAAGTTGCACCAGGGGAGGTTTAGGATAGAAATTAGGAGACATTTATTCTCAGAAACAGTAGTCAGGTATTGGAATGGGTTGCCGAGAGAAGTGGTGTCATCACTGTCCCTGGGGGGGACTTAGCTTAGAGAAGATAAGTCTAAGAGAGGATTTAATCAGTGTGTACAAATATCTGATGTGTGTGAATAAAGAAGATGAAGACAGGCTTTTCTTAGTGGTATCCATTGGCAGGATGAGAGGTGAAGGGCACAAGTATAAAAATAGTAAATTCCACCTAAACACACATACACAAAACAGGAAAAAAAAAAAAAAAAAAAAAAAAAAAAAAAGAACAACAACAAGAACTTTACTGCAAGGGTTGTTGAATGCTGGAATGGGTTGCAGAGAGCAGTTGTTGAGTTTCCATTCTTAGAAATATTGAAAACCCAAATGGACATGGCCTGGAGCAACCTATTGTAGGTGACCTTGCTTTGAGCAGAGGGATTGGATGATCTCCAGAGGTTCCCTCAACTGTTCTGTAATTCAAAGTAGAACAGTATTTTAGCAGAAATAAAATGTACACTTTTCTAAACTGATGTTTCATGTTGATGTTGAACTGTCATTTAGGAAGTACAAAAATCTTTAACTGTTACAATTCATGGAATACTAGCTAAATTATCACTTATAGATGTTTTGTGTATTGTTTTATGTTTTTGTTTGTTTTGGGGGTTTTGTATCCTTTTGTTTTGTGGGTGTTTTTTGTTGTTGTGGTTGTTGTTGTTTTTGTTTGTTAGTTTGGTTGATTGATTTGGTTTTATCAGAATATATAATGACAGGCAATCCAAAGAAAAGCTACGTTGTTTAAGTATATCTACTTAAGTATTAATGGAGTTATAATTATTCAGTTTGAAGCCCAAGAAGTTAGTCATTAGATGTTATTTCTTTGTGGCGGTTTCTATGTTGGAAACCTAATATAAAGACTTGAAGTGCTATCTGACTGAAAGATGAGCAGGATAATTTAAGATAAACCTGCATACAAGAAAACGTGAATAACTGTATTGACTTATAATGTGCATGGTTCCTGACCTTTCTTCTGTTATTGACAGGATTTCAGGGCTAGACTTTTTTTTTTTTTTTTTTTTTTTTTTTTTTTTTAAATGACATCACAAACTCTATCTACAATATTTGCTATTTGGTTTAAAAACTAAAAAAATATATTCTAATGATTTTTCCTTCAATCATTTTAATTTGTAAGTGTTCCATTTCATAGTCCATCCTAAAATCTGTCTCAGTCACAAGGAAATAGTAAATCTCTTATCTGCTGATTTAATGACTGTCAATGACCTTGGCCAGACAAATGCTAGCAGAATGCTAACCTATGTTCAGTAGCACAATACTTAGGGGTTTATCTCAACCTAGACTTTTAATTTTATACTTAGGCAACTGACCAATGGTCCATTTCAAAATTTCTGATCATATTGTTTGTAGATGATACGAAGCTGAGTGGTACAGTTGATACAACAGAAGGAAGAGATGCCATTCAAAGGGACGTGGACAGGCTAGAGAAGTGGGCCCCACCTGGAGTCCTACATCCAAGTTTGGGTCCCCCAGCACAAGAAGGATGTGTAACTGTTAGAGTGAGTCCAGAGGAGGGCTATAAAGATACTCAGGGGGCTGGAACACCTCTCCTACAAAGACAGGCTGAGAGAGGTGGGGCTGTTCGGGCTGAAGAAGAGAAGGCTCCAGGGTGACCTCATTGTGGCCTTTCAGTACTTAAAGGGTGCTTATAAAAAAGACAGAGAGCAACTCTTTGCTCAGTCAGATAATGATAGGACAAGGAGGCATGATTTTAAACTAAAAGAGGGGAAATTTAGATTAGAGGTTAGGAGGAAATTCTTCACTCAGAGTGTGGTGAGGCACTGGAAGTGTTTAAGACCAAGTTGGATGGGGCTTTGAGCAACCTGATCTAGAGGGTGGTGTCCCTTCATATGGCGAGGGGGTTGGAATTAGAGGATATTTAAGGTCCTTTCCAATCCAAAACTTTCTATGATTCTATGAAAGTCTGCACAATAAAATCTCATCTGTGAATAGGGCAAATGTAAGTATACTGCATATAGGTTGTTTAGAGTGTGTGTAATTTCTTTGTTGTTGGTGGTTTTGTTCCTCTGATGTGTCTGAATCTTTAGATGACAGCTACTTACTAGATTTTGTAGGTGGTATCCCATACCAGAAAGGTCTCTTCTATGCATTTAATTTGTGTATTTTTTACATGATAAAACAAGTTGAATGTCATCCAGAATTTTGTAATTTTTAGTTTTGCTCTTTAAGGTGAATGAATTTTGTGTAGAATGCTCAGTAATTTACAGAAGATGAGATAAAAAGGAAAAAAAATCTCAGTTTCTCTTTGCTTTAGTTTATTTTGTTTGTCAGAGTAATTTTTTCAAGCTATGCTTTCACTTCCTTAACCTAATCTCCCATCCTCCAGTGACTTAATTATTCAAGGTGTTGTTTCATTTACAATGCCAGACTTGTTTTCACTTGTTTTCAAGCAATATATTTTAAGTTAGAAAATTGACTTCTTTCTTGTTCTGATTAACAGAAAGGAATTCGTAAGTTTGTTTTGCTGTCACTTCTCTGGTCACATGTAATGTACAACCAAAAAATAAAGCTTAAACCAAGATCATCAGTACATTGTTAAATCTATACTCTGTATTTGCTTTCACCCTAAGTGGTGGGGGAAGAAGAATTAATTTTTTTTTTTTTTTTTTTTTTGGTGTCTGAGAGTGTTCCAATCCTTGTCTTTTGACTTAGCTCTAAAGTGTTGGCTCGTAGCACACAGGGTCTACTTTCTATTGGTCCTGGTAAGATAAATATATTAATATATATAACTATAATATTTCTTGGAAGAAGTAAGGAATCATAAGAGCAGAGAACAAGCATGCCTTCATATCCCAGTGAGCTGAGAATAAGGATTCCTCTGTTCTTAAATCTTCCTCTGCTATGTTTTTTGGTTTTACTGTGTCTCTGTAATTCTTATTTTTATGTTTGTCCTTATACTCTTTGCCTTGGTAAATAGTGAGCAGAAGAAATGGAGAAAGAGTGTCCCATCCAGAATGAAACTCATGATAGCTAAGTATTTAACCCTTTTAGTAATGTTTACTGTTTGTGGCAGTTTGCTATTCTGTATAATTCTTCTGGGACTTGAATTCTTCTTGTTGGTGTTGTCTAATCTGGGCTGGAAGTTTCTGTGTAACTTCTCATTGTGTCACCTTGTCCAGGCACTGCTAGGACCTGAGGGTCCATTCTGAACTCCAGAGTGCTCAGACTTGAGGGTTAAATGCACAGAAATTGCACAGAAATGTTCTTGTCCGACTTTAAACCAAACTGAACAAACCACCCAAACCTGACTCCCTGTTTGCTGTTATTATTATTATTATTAATAATAATAATAAAAGATGAAGAAGAAAGAGAAGGAGAAGGAGAAGGAGGAGAAAGGTATGATGTACTTACATACTTCAGCACTTATGGCTTATTCAGACCTTGATCACATTGTCATCTTGTTCCTGGAAGTTGTCTTTCAAAGCCATACAGTACTGCAGAAACATTGTGAACATTGTACTGACAAACTTCATTTTCTCCAGCTGTATTCAGCAGAGTGTCTTGTGTATGTAGTTTCATCTCTGAACATGTGTGTTGCCATGGCTGGCTATTGACTTAAATGTACTTAGTCTGTATTGTTTCACTCGGTCCAATGTACAAATCTACTGGAATTTTTGAAGTGTTAAGCACTTTAGCCATTAGTAAATAAGTTTATTAAAATTTTCACTTACTCTGTCAACACCAGTAAAGATTGTCTTCCTTAAGAATATATCAATATATCTACAAGTTAATCTTTACTACAGATTTGAACATAAGCATGAATAAGGGAAGAGTAAAGGTCAACATTTATTTTTACATAACCCCCCTCCCTGCCCCCAGCCCCCCCTCCAGCTTATAAACTGGGAAAAAGCAACATCAGGCAACATCACTGTGCAAGAAGTACTTCCTCTGAGGTGTTCATGGCTTTCCTTAAACAAGGCTCCACAGGACAATAATGAAGCATGAAGCTATCTTCTGAAAAAGGCAAACTTATTCAGCCTTTGTTCTGAGACAAACAAATACATAGCCATACCCCTTGATTAAATTGCTTGATTTATGACTAGTGTTTTGGGGTCTAACACATTTTATGTACATGTATGTACATAACTAGTACATACATGCAAAAACATCGCATACAGTGCTTCTTCAGGAAAGACTGAAAAGATCAAAGTCAAAAGATCTTTGATCTTTTCAGTCTTTCCTGAAGAAGCACTGTATGCGATGTTTTTGCATGTATGTACTAGTTAAGAAATTTTTATACTCTATCAGGCCGTCTGTTATGCACAATCAAGGCAGATCAATGATATGAATGTCTCAAAAATGGAATTTTTATGAACTTTATGAATTACTATTTAATAAGTTCTCAGAACAGATCTTTATAGCATAGCTAAGAAAAATGTGAGTCATGACAAATCTGATGTGTCTGCATATGCTATTAAATTGTAGCAACGGTCCTGCTAGGTTGACAGATTCTGCGATTTTCTGTTTAATCCTCCCATAATTCGTGGCAATTATGCTTCACATGAACGGAGAATATAAAACGAAAAACAAACAAATAAATAAATAAAGCCAGTGCAGGTCCTGCACTTCATTTTATAGCAACAGATGTGGTGAACTGAGGATATTAAAACAAATCTCCCAAATTAACACCATGAAGCATTCAAGGCGCCTGCAGTTTGACCTAGAGCTCCACCTAGTGGAACTTCCATGACGAAGTAACAAAAATACTTGTGTTTAAATTGCAGGCTTTAAACTTTATGAGGTTGCTGTCTGATACAGGTAATCACATTTAAGAACTCTAGGTGTTATAAACTGAGAGTTTATCCGAATTTTAAAATTAATTTATTTTAATTAGCATGGAGTATTCCTTCACTTATTTCACCTAGAAACTTAGGAAGGTGAAAAGCCATGTATAGAATATTATAATTTTGAGATTGCTAAAGAATATGTTACTTTCTTTTCAGAAATCCTTTTTTAGTTCATTTCTTTATCCTATCTGCCTCTTTAAACTCTTTAACACTATTCAATGCTATTCAATGCTATTTTAGATTTCACTTGGAGACATGTGAAAGAGCCTTCTCCAATAGGTATCCCTTCTCCAAATAGGTATCACTCTGAGTCATATTGTCATGTTTGTTTGGTTCTGAGTGTTATATATAGAGTGGTAATTCGTGTCGAGAAGATGGTTGATATTAATAAAGAAGGGGGAGATTTGGGAGTGTGGCCATGGGGGTTGGGAGTGTGGCCCGTGGTTGAGATAACATTAGACTCTTAACGATGAGGCCATCAGGAATGTAAAAGAGCTTAGAGGGAACAAAGAAGGGTGATTCAGGAGACTCCATGCAGTCTCCGGTTTCTTGTTCTCCAGCCGTTAAGGCATGGAAGTTTCTGGGTGTTTGCTGTTGTTGTTATATGAAAAGTTGTTTGACCAATGAAAAGTTGTTTTGAAAAGAACTGCTGCGGGGAGAGGGGTATAAGAGGGGGAGCCTGTCCTCAAGATAAAAAAATAAAAAAAAAAAGAAGGCAACACGATGTGATGAAGTTATGTCATCAATAAAGAAGTAGAAAGAAGGAATGAAAAGGAACAGGCTAGCAGAACGCAGACCAGGACGGGAGCAGGCACTTTGATTGCCTCATGAAGATAGGTTCGGCCAAACTCAGCAAACTGCTCAGAGAAGCTCGTACAGAAAGTCGCTGGAAAGAGGCGCACTGGAGCTGGAGAGAAGCTCGAGCTGAGAGAAGTGGAGCCGCGCACACAACTGCCCCTCGCTGGTAAGCAGTTGCGCATTATGGAGAATCATGTGTCCTTAGAAACATGGACTGTCCTGGTAACCTTACAGCCTATTCTCCTTCTTAACAATCGGACAGTTTATGACCCTGAAACATGGGACCCAATTGAGGTCAAGGTGTGGGACTCTGCAACTAAAAACGACAAGGTTGCAGTGGGATTGCTTGGCACCTGGCGGGCCATCTCTGAGGCCTTAAAGAGCCATGTGGGGCCACAGTCAGATACATGTGGTTTGCCAGACAGTGAGGGAGCTGTGTGCTCCTTTACTGATCTGACTGCTACGCCATCGCAGGCCTTCCATTTATATAGAGTTCTGCAAGATCAAGTTGAATTCAGGGATAACATTAGCTTTGCCTTCTGAAAATGGGATATACACTTCATGCTGCCACTTGGTATTGTGAATATAACTAAAAATGAATGTAAGAGGTGACAAATCAACTTATTACTGGTGTCTCTGTGCCCTTGTGCTTTTTGAGTGAAAGAGTATTTTGTGAGGACATTATGGACTCAGTCTCAGCATTCACACTATTGCTACACCTTTACTATGGGACAAGTGTGCACTAAGATGCTCACTGCACTTCCTGTCATGCTGCCATTGCCCAGACCAGACAGCTTGTTGAAATACAACATAATGATTGGCCCGCATAAATATTGATGCTTGCTTTGAAGGTAGGTTGTCATTCTGAACAGAGGACTGTTGAGTACTCTACAATATAGAAACATATCGTATCTTTCTGGTACAATGTATAGAATAAGTATGATGTCCCCTCTAGTTTATTTAAAGCTAGTTAAACCATCACTGCTTTATTTCATCAGTACACATGTCTTTTTAAGACAGGGATAATGTGGAATTTAGTTTCAAACAAGCCTACCCAGACAGCACCTAATCATCCTATTTTTTGCCCAAGTTCCACAATCACTGAAAGGCTGTCTACACACCTACTGAGAAGTGCTTCAATTTTGGTAGCATCTTGGCACCTATTTCCCAAACGTGCCTGAGAATCATTTAGAAAAATGAAGCAATCCTCAGCCAAATTGTTCTTCACAGCTTGATCTAATAGTCATGTTCAGAAAACAATTAGAGATCCTATATATATATGCCACATATATAGTGGCAGCCAATATGACCTTTAAAACAAATGACGAAGTGGAAACACAAGTGTTATTTCTTTTTAAATCTATACTGTTTGAGTAAAAATACTTCAAACAACTGGACGTTCTTAGAGAAAAAAAAAGTGTATATAAAGTGTATATTTAGCACAATATAGTCCTCTAGCCATTTTTTGTTGGAGTGAAAAGGATGGAGTTAAAAAATAAGCAAATAAATTAAAGCATCTGCCTGCCCTACAAAACAATAGTTTCTTAATAAATTGTAAAAGATGAACAATCAGTTGTTCACAGTTGAACAGTTCAACTGAAAACAGTTGAATATTTTAATTTTCTCAATTTATATAGGAATCACAGAATCATCTAGGTTGGAATAGACCTCCAAGATCACCTAGTTCAACCTTTGACCTAATGCTAACCAGTCCTCCACTAAACCATATCACTAAAGAGATGCATCTTCATTTTGAAGTTCTTTTAGAATTATTGTTCATTGTGTATAATTCAAATCTTCTGTCTTTTTGTGTGATTTACATATATATAACTACAAGAGACCCTGAATACCCTCCTTTCCAAATTTTATTTTAAACTGTAAAATCTATATATTAGGTACATGACACAATTTCCACATGGTCAGATAGAGTCTTTCTCTTAGTTCTTCCTCATCCCTCTGGCTTTTCACTTTAGATTTTGGCTGTTGACATCATAGCTGTATAGTAACTGTGACTCCTGCATTTTTTATTTGTTTTTAATTTGCATTTTTTTTTCTTTTGGCTGCATATCAGCAAAAAAGTGATGAAACTAGTATATATCCTTCCTTCCTTCCTTCCTTCCTTCCTTCCTTCCTTCCTTCCTTCCTTCCTTCCTTCCTGTCTTTAATCGCTTCTCTTTCTTTTTTCTTTTTCTTTCTTTCTGTCTGTCTGTCTTCCTATCTTCCCGTCTTTCCTCTCTTTCTTCCTCATTCAAGTAAAACAACTTCCAATCCATAAAAGAGAGTAGTAGCACTGACACACACAATGCAAACTGATAGCCACTGCAAAACATTTATTTTCTAAATGCTCGATTAGAAATTTGTCAGTGGAAAAATCCATATGCATCTATGCAACTCATTTGCATCTGACATCTAAACTTTTTCAATTTCATTTTATCTCAGAGACATAAAATCTGCTTCCAGTGTTGCCTGAAAGGCTACAGTGAACTTTCCAGATCTTTTAGCAATTTCCATTATTACATCATGTAAAGTCAGGGCAACAATAGTGGGAGACAAAACATTCTTGGTGTATTGTGTCCAGTTTGGGTGTATTATCTAAATTCTCATTTACTTTGTTTCTTTATTCACGTCATAGAAGTTTCCCTTAAAACAAACAAACAAAACAAGACCAAAACAAAAATGCCCTAAGCTGTCTAAAGACTAGAAATAAATAATACAAATTCCTTCCAGCACCACTACCATCATTGTTTCCTAAAGCGTTTTTCTGTGTGTGGTTCACAAAGACTATCTGAGACAATTTCTAGCAATGGGAATGACACAGCAAAATGACTTTATAAAATGCTACTCTGTAACTTTACAAGTGAAGACACGACTTTTTCTGTAAAACTGTTTTAAGCCCCTTTACTGCTTGAGATAGGCAACATTCTGTGAGGGCAGTTTGAACTGTAGCAAGGCAACAGAAAGCAAGTTTGTGAACTTTAGGAACTGGATGATTTCTTCATCAAGCATTTGCACTAAAGGGTCATAAAATATTTTGTAGTAAAGTTCTGAAAGCCTCACAGGGAATCTATGAAGACTTAAACTCATTTATAGAGACTAGAGCACATGCAGTGTGCTCTAGTCACCTCCATGTAAAAAGGTCTTCTAGTCAGAGAGCTCCTTTATTTTAGGTTACAATTGTTCAATTAAAATTACTAAGTAAGATTATTTCTTTTAATGATCTATCATTAATGTAGTAATGATAAAAAGGGGTTAAAAGTTGGCTGGGTGGCAGACCCAAAGAATCATGGTGAATGAAGTTAAATCCAGCTGGAGGCTGGTCACAAGTAGTGTCCTCCGGGTCTTGGTCTTAGTCCTGGGGCCACTTCTCTTCAGTATCTTTATCAATAATATAGATGAGGGGATTGAGTGCACCTTCAGTAAATTCACAGACAACACCAAGTTAGGCACAAGTGTTGATCTGCTTGGGGGTAGAAAGGCTCTACAGAGGGATCTGGACAGGCTGAGCAGATTGTATGAGGTTTAACAAGGCTAAGTGTCAGGTCCTGCACTTCAGGCATAACAATCCTAGAGGCTGGAGGAAGAGTGTCTGGAAAGCTGCTTAGTGGAAAGGGACCTGGGGGTGTTGGTTGATAGCCAGCTGAATATGAGCCAGCAGTGTGCTCAGGTTGCCAGGAAGGCTACCAGCATTCTGGCTTGTATCAGAAATGGTGTGGCCAGTAGGACCATGAAGGTGACTGTCCCCCTGTACTCTGCTCCGGTGAGGCTGCACCTATAGTACTGTATTCAGTTTTGGGCCCCTCAGTTATCAAGAACGACATTGAGCCCCTGGAGCATGTCCAGAGAAGGGCTACAAAGCTGGTGAGGGGTCTAGAGAACAAGTCTTAGGAGGAGTGGTTGAGGGAACTGGGGATGTTCAGTCTAGAGAAAAGGAGGCTCAGGGGAGACTTTGTGCTGTACAATTATCTTAAAGGAAGTTGTAGTGAGGTGGGGCTTGGTCTCTTCTCATATTCAGTAATTGATAAGATAAGAGAAAGTGGCCTTAAGTTGTGCCAGGAGACATTTAGCTTGGATATTAGGAAAAAAGGCTTCACTGAAAGGGCTGTGAAATATTGGAACAGGTTGCCCAGAAAAGTTTTTGAGTCACCATCCCTAGAGGTCTTCAAAAAAAGTGCGTAGTGACATGGTTTAATGGTGAACTTGGCAGTGCTAGATTAAAGGTCGGACCAGATGATCTCAGAGGTCTTAGAGGTCTTTTCCAACCTAAATGATTCTATGGTTCTATAGCTGGAGAAAGTTGACAGGAGGCCTGATAATAGTTTAAGGTTTTGAAAGACTTCTATAAGAACAAAAAATGAACAAATGAGAAATTATTCCCCGCAACCAATGACTAGCAAAAAAGAGATTTAATTTCTAGTATAGAAAGTCTTCGTAGGGATGTCAGGAATAAATTTAAAACTAGTATAACATGAGATTTTTGGGACAATGTAGGACAAGAAAGACAGGAAAGATGTTCAGATACACTATTGGTATCTGTCTGCTTCAATACTAACTTTGAAAATTAATTATTAAAATTAATTCAAGTCAAAAACAGTAACAACATCTAAATTTCACACAGTCTGTATAAAAAACAAAAACAAAAACAAAAACAAAAACACACAAAACAAAACACAAAACAACACAAATAATAATAATGATAACAATAATAATAATAAAGTAAAAGAGTATGAGTTTTATCACTGCATGTTAATGAACACTCAGTGACTATAATCTCTGTCCTTTATATTTAGTTCTCTGAGATGACACAGCTGCTTTCAAGTGTTGCTGTTTTCCAGAAAGGTCTCACGTACCAAAAAATGATCTCTGCAGAAGTCATCTCAGAGAGAAATTATGGAGGTTTGCAGTAGATGTGAAATATATATTATTATATGGTATATCGTTTATATTGATATATTAGTATTTAATGTATTTTATATTTAAGAAGTTTTCTGTCTTATAATTAATGTACCATAAAAATAAATAAATAAATAAATAAATAAAGAGTTGATGAAATATTATTATTGAGCATGTTACTATTCTTCTGAGGCAGAAATTTATGAAATCCATCATTTTATATTTATACTTAATTATTGCAAATAATATTGGTTAACTCTGTAAACATTAATCACTAATTTTTTACTACAAGGAATGGATGAAAAACAGGTAAACCTTTTATCTTTGAGTTCATGAAGTTTTCAGCAATTATGTCTCCCTGCAGGGTTCTACAGTTCTATAGTTGTTCAAATGAGTTGTTTCATAGGACAAAGTAATTAAACAAAATAAAGATACTAGGGATTAGCTTTTTAAATTTTAAAATATCGTCACTGTAAATAAAAGGCCTTTTTCAGTTCAGGAATAGAAATACATACATACATACATGCATACATACAGATATATATATATACACACATAATATGCATGTTCAGATATATGTATGCATTCATGATACTACTACTAAAACCTTTTAACCAAAATCACAGACAAACACACAAAACCAACATATAATTACTTCTTTGTTTTTTTTTTTTTGTTTGTTTGTTTGTTTTTAATATACCCTATCTCCTACAGTGACATACAAGTAAGGAATAGAAAAGATTTACATCAAAATATTAGCAATTAAAAATAACAAATTCACATTTTAGAGGGTGTTAACTCCTTTCCACCAAGTTGCTGATAAAATACTATTTGTTTTCAATCGTAGCACTTAAACATGGTAAGACTAATGGGGAAAAAAATGAAAATTTAATGCTGCATAAAAACAAATAAACAAACAAACATTGATATAATACCCAGTGTCAAGCATGCCAACAAAAAGAGAACTATACAAAGTATTACATTAAAATGTTATTTATGGGCAAACAGGAAACACATCAACTTTGTATGGAAAGCCAAGAATTTATTGCTAGGCTAGCACAAATAAAATCTTAAGAGTCTAACCATTATTAAGCTAATTGTTACAGGAAAGAAAACAGTAATGCAGTTAAAATTGTTGTGCACACAATTCGTATTTACTATGGCTATTTCTGGTGTTATACTTACCTTTCCCTTCTATGGACCCTGAAGTTGGTGATTTCATTCTAGTGTATGTGGTAAGGGAGGTGACAGGATTACACCAGGTAGCTGCTGTAATCATTCACCAGGAGGAATTTCTGAATTTCTTTTACGATCTCTTACCATCTCTTTTTTTTTTTTTTTTTTTTTTTAACCACTTTATGATTCACACAGGGTCATTTTTATGTTTGCTAACATAACATACTTCTGCACCTTTCATTTTCTCCATGGGTCTGCAGCTCCGTGCTATATCTAAGTTTAACATTTTTGGTGTCTTGCAAGTATCAATTCTGTATTCTCTTTTTCCCCTAACACCAGTCTTGTTCAGCTACACGTCTGCATTTCTTTACATGAGCTGTTTAAAGCTGTGGTATCTCCAGCAGCCTGTGCCCCATCTCTTATGATCCCATGCCTGAGCTTCTCTACATCCTATGTCCTCGCTTCCTGAGGCCTGATTCCAGTGTGCCAGATCTGTGTTTCTCTACACTGTTTCACTGTGTTACACTAGTAAAAATCTCATTCTGTGACATATCTGCTTCTATATCAAACTATGGTTGTGCTACATACAGATACCTAAAACTAGAGAAAAAATGCCACTACCACTTGTTCAATTAGAGAACTTGCTGTCACAGCTAAACCAAGTGAAACAAAGCTGAAGGCAGGTCAAAAAATGTTCTAACAAAGGAGGCCTGGCAAACCTTAGCCATGTGGGCTTGCAAATTCAGTACAAATCCCTTTACTAGTAATGGTAGTATGGTATTGCAGTGCTACACGGTTACTGATGCATAAAGAATCATATTTGCCCTATCTTTATATTTGACCTAGTTTCTCTAAAATCATCTACAAAGTTAATTTACAGCACAAGGTAAAATTGAGTAAAAAACATCTCTATGAGTGCAGGTATACCTTTATTATTTGGATGAGTTCCATCCACAAATAGGAAAGAACAAAACATGGCAGCGTACAGCCCTGATTATGGATCTCTAATGTATCTGTATTTAAAATCCCTGTTTGAATACCTGCTAGGCATTCCATGTTCTTTCAGGTCTTCAGCAAAATTGTATGTCTTAAAAGATAAACTTAACCTCATCAGCATGACATCTTCATTAACCAAAAAAAAAAAAAAAAAAAATTTTAAATATGCATGACTTAAACATGTTATGCTTTTTAAAAAGTATAATTTATTTCACTTGAGTGTGCGTAATTATAGCAATTAAATAAACATTTGTTCATCTTCTGAAGAGAATCAAAATTTTGATATCTTAAAAGAGGGTAAATTAATGAAAACAAAACAAATAGTTCCACTCTTAAACAATGTTTTCCAATTCAAGAGTTGGACTTGATGATCCTTAAGGGTCCCTTCCAACTCAGGATATTCTATGAATTTACACTATTACAGCAAATTTGAACCCTCTGATGGAAACCCATTAAATCTTAGCTTACAATAAATGCAGACGTGCATTAATGCTTATTTTTATTGGCTTAATCCTTTTACATGAAGGATCCCCTCACCCCAAACACCATCTAATGTGTAATTCAATTACTTAGCCTCCAGATTCTTGAAGAAATAAAAGTTTTTTCTTTCTCCCTGAGTTGGTGTTCAATGAGGTAAACTTACACACTGAAATGTTTCATATATATAACTGAAGGACTTAAAGCATGTGTACAGGACCTCATTTTGATAGCACACATTTTTTTTTTTTTTCAGAAAAAAAGAAAGTTGAAATTCCAGCAAAAATCTTCTCATGATTATTGTAGAGTAGGATAGAATTAATATTAGTTATGTATTATTTATTATGACTTATTTATTCTTTGCCTTTCAACTGATGTCTGTCATAAAGGAATGAGGTTCCTATTTTTAACTACCTTGAACACTATTTCCCAGCCTTTGCAGATTTCAACAGCGTTGTGGACTTCCTTGTTCTATTTCAAATAAATGCAGTATAAGCATTACACCTTCTGTTTCTACTCTTCTTTCCAACATGAAAAGATCTTTTATTTTACTTTTCATTTTTCATGTCTGCATCTTAATTTATTCTGCTTGTACTCAATTAACTTTGATGTGCTTTTTGACTGCAGTGTTTTCAAAACTTCATGCATATCTTATTTACGCTATTTCAGCACTGCTTTTGAGATGACTTTCTATTTTTTTTAAGAGTAAACACTAGTTAATGTAAGTTACATTGAGACAGAAAGAATCATTTTGAAGACGGAAGTAAAAAGCTGATCTCTTGTGGTTCAGAGAGAATAAATGACTGCATGGAAAGTAGATGCATATTTTTAGGCAAGGATATTTCTAGCCTTTTTTAAATGATAAAAATTTTAACACTACTTTAAACAGTATTTGGTCAGAATGTTTGTGGAAGATTTTTGGATACCATTAGCAACTTGGTCTGCTGAGATTATTTTAATTAGTCTTCTTGAGATCCGTATGTTCTGGATCTGTATTGCACTCAGTAAGAACTACTAAATAGGAGTTCCAAGACATCTGGAACACACAGATTTATATGTTTCAGAATCTTGTGTCTGCAGCAGATCTAACATGTTGTTCAAGCACCATCTTTACTGGTTATGTCTACATTGCTATATGAAAGATGGACAGCAAGCACTCATTTGCCCCAGAGGTGACAGGCACCATTGTTTGTTTATTGGCTGGTTCTTTTTTTTTTTTTCTCTTTGCTTAGGGGTACTCCCTTTAACACTGACTCAGAGAGAGCTAGTTATAACAGTTCAAAAGTGAGTAATGAGGTGAGCTTACAATTAAGCAGTGTAGATGATCAGGGGGACATTTCTTGAGTGTTTTTTTTTTTTTTTTTTTTTTTTTTTTGTGGCAGTATAAACTTATGTTATCTGCTTGGGCACATGCATCTATGATTGCACAATTAAAACTGTATGGTTAGAGGAGTATGATAGTCTTCCATTGTGTGCACCTAATATGTTGTCTGTTGTGAATTTGTATATCTGACTGTAGAGATATTTTCTCCTTCCCTTTTTATCTGACGCTTCACGCATCTCAAGTATTATGTTAACCTTGATATGTTCATGTATAGTTATTGGTAAACAATCATTCAGAGAAATATGAACAAAGTATTTCTTTAAATACTACAGGACTGTACTTCTGATCTCAAAAATTTGTGATTAATGATTTGTAAGATATAGTCTTTTTTTTTTTTTTTTTTTTTTTTTTTTTTTTAAATACTTTTATGTAGATTTTGAGACATTTAATTTTGACATGTCTGGGGCAAACTTTCCTTAAAATATTTGAGTTATGCATAATACCTTTTTTTAGTCCTCCTCTATTTGGAAAGAATATTAAATTTACTTTGCTTCTAGTGTAAATACTGATGATCTGGATTGAGTCCTTCATTATGAACTTGGGTTAAAGAAGAGATACATAAAATATACATCCTTTCCTCTGAACGAATTAGAAACTCAGAGCTTGTAGTGAGTTTGCGTAGCAAGGTTTTGGTAGCGGGGTACGGGTGTGGGGGGACTGCAGGGATGGCCTCTGTGAGAAGATTCCAGAAGCTGCCCCAGGTTAAAGAACAGCCAGTTCCAGCTGACTCCAAAAGGGACCTGCCACTGGCCAAGACTGAACCAATGAGCGATGTTTGTGCTTCTGTGAGAGCAGATTTAAGAAAGGGGAAAAAACTGCTGCACAACAGCAGCTGGGAGAGAGAGGAGTGAGAACCAGCCCTGCAGACCCCAAGGTCAGTAAAGAAGGAGGGCAGGAGGTGCTCCAGGTGCTGGAGCTGAAGTTTGCCTGTGGCCTGTGGAGATGCCCCTGGTGCAGCAGGGTGTCCCCCTGCAGCCCATAGTGCACCAGGGCAGTGCAGATCTCCTCAGTGCAGCCTGTGGAGGAGCCCCTGGTGGATATGGCCTGAAGGAGGCCGTGCCCAATGGAGAGCCCCCACAGGAGCAGGCCCTGGGCCAGAGCTGCAGCCCGTGGAGTGGAGCCAACGCAGGAGCAGAGGGTCTGGAGGGAGCTGCCACCCGTGGGGGACCTGTGTTGTTTCTCATTGCTCAAGCTTTTACCCTTATAGATATTACTTTATTACCTTTATAGGTAATAAATTTTATTAACCTCCTTATGCTGAGTCTCCTTTGCCCGTGATGATAATTGTAGAATGACCCTGTCCTTATCTTGACCCTTGAACCCTTTTCATCATGTTTCCTCCCCTTTTCCTTTGAGGAGGGGGAGTAAGAGAACTGTTCTGTGGCATTTCAGGAGGCATATAATATAAAGTTATAAAATGTGTACACAGATACAAAAAGTTTAAATATGTCATCAATTTTACAACTGATGACAGATCAGTAGGAAATATATGTGTGTATATATATATATATATATATATATATATATAATCACTCTTAGAACACTTTCATTTGTTATGGCTCAGTACTCCCTTGGAAATTCCTAAGGGTCGAATTGTTCATATGCTTTTTTTTTTTCTACACATACAAGACATACAACATATCATCATTTTCCTGGTATTAATATTCTACTCTGACACACTTAAACACTGTTCTCCACTATTTTGGATCTTCTGAATGGGAAAAACCTAACAAACTGCACCTGAATGGCCATATGTGGACTTCTGAAGAAACCAAAGGCTGACTACCTTGTAATATTAACATGACTGACCTGCTTTAGGGGATGTTAACTCTAATTAGTATATAAATCGACCCATAAAAATTTGCTTCAAGTTCATGGATCAGTCTCTGAACAAGTTTTATTCAACAGTAGAACATTAAAACTACCCAGATTTTCCATTAACTGCTTATAGACCATGACTCTGTGACTGCTGCCCAGCTGCCCAACCCTGCCTATTTCCTCAGTGTTGTTTGTTATCCCTGGTAGGTAGTTAAGCACCACACAGACACTTGAAGACTCCCCACACTGCCTCAGGGACAGGAGAAGAGGAAATGAAGAGGAAGAGCAAGAAAATTTCCATTCAAGATAAAAATTGTTTAATATGTGAGGAAGTGGGAGAAAAGAGAAAGAAATCAAAACAAAGCAGGTGATACAAATATAATTAATTAACATATTCCATAGGCAGACCAATGACCATCCAGTTCCTGAGCAAAAGTTGTCTAACTTCCCTAAACACACTTTTTTACTTTTTCATTGCTGAGCATGATGTTATACGCCATGCAGTATATCTTTGGTTAGTTCAGGTCATCTGCTCAGCCATGTCCCCTTCCAACCTCTTACGCGCTCCCAATCCATACTGGGGGAGAAGAACGAAAAACAAAGAGGGCCTTGTGTTATGCAAACACCATAGAACCATAGCTGAAACAATAGTGGGTTATCAACGTGGTTTCAGTCACAAATCTAAAACAACACCATAGAAGCTGCTATGAAGAAAAATCATTACACCCTAGACAGAACCAGTATACCCTATCTCTCCTATGATGAAAGATGCCAGATAAAAGCATAGAGAGCAAAGATCAGACTTGCATAGAACATAGCATTATGATCCAAGTAGGTACACCTCATAAGCACAAAATGATTCGGAATATGAATTGGTTGGTTTAGTTGAACTTAGAGAATGACCACAGTCATGTTCTCTCTTAAGTAGTGCTTGGAAGGAACTGACTACATTCTGCCCCTCCTCGTACACCCTTGTGTCCATATAGTCATCCTTCTGTCCATCAACCCCCCCATTAGTCTGGCTGCCATGGAGTCCCAGGTCCACCAGAACTACCACCATGAATGTATGGCCACCGTCACTGGGGCAGAAATCACCGAGCTGCACGCAGCCTAATCTGTCTTTTCATAGCATTGCATTTCAAGTGGAATGATGTGGCACTGCCCCATCTCTGATGCTTCTTCCAAGAGAAGGCATCTGAGGAGCAGGAATGGGCTGAGGGGCTGCCTTGCTTCCAGAGCCAGCACAACCACCACATGCTGTTGCTCAATGTCAAGAAGCCAGAGTACTGTGTTCAGTTTTGGGTCCCTCACTACAAGAAGGACATTGAGGCCTTGGAATGTGTCCAGAGAAGCGCTATGAAGCTGATGAATGGCCTCGAACACAAGTCCTGTGAGGAGCGGCTGAGGGAACTGGGGTTGTTTGGTCTGGAAGGGGAGGCTCAGGGCAGACCTTATTGCTCTCTACAACTACCTGAAAGGAAGTTGTGGGAAGCTGGGTGTCAGCCTCTTCTCACAGATAACTAGTGATAGGTCTACAGGGAATGGCCTCAATTTATGCCAGGGGAGGTTTAGGTTGGTATTTAGGAGACATTTCTTATCAGAAAGAGTAGTCAGGCACTGGAATGGGTTGCCCAGAGAAGTGGTGGCATCATTGTCCCTTGGGGGTGTTTAAGAAAAGGTTGGATGTGATGCTTAGGGACACAGTTTAGTGGGTGACATTGGTAGTAAGGGACGACATTGGTAGTAAGTTGGACGAGATGATCTTGGAGATCTAAAATATTCAGATTGTTCTAGTAACTAAATTAATAAATACTTTTAAAATCACTTTTTCTATTGCATGGAGAAAATGAAGAACCAAAACATTAATCTGATTATACAGAATTCTGCAGAAATGCTTGCTATTTCTTTTTCTATAGACTTTATATTTTTAATGATGGTTTCCCTTTACCCAATCCTTTCTCTATACTTTTTATATACTGAGACAGAAGTGATTCATCATTGATAAAGGAAATAAGCAGACAGTAAAGTGAATGTCTCTACATGGTCTGTACCCCTACTTTGGATGCTGTGGGGGAGTCCCCACAGTGAACCATATTTGCTAGCTTGTGGAAGAAGCTTAATGGGCTGATGTGAAAAGAATACATGTGGCTATGAAAATACCACGTACCAGATGGCCCTGTAGGAAAGCACACAGTATCCTGTGGATCCAGGGCAAGAGCTGATTTCTCCCACCACCATTAGCTGATTGTTACTATTCTGTGAAGGAAAGGGAGAATCAAGGGCATAATGGTAGCATTCAGAATTTCATTTCTGCTCTGCCCTGGTACCAGGGCAAAGTCATAGCCTTAACAGTGGAAGCATATCCTTACAATGCAAGTTCACATAGTTCAGACATCTGTAATGAAAAATGACAAGAAAACCTTTGAAAAAGTTTAATGTAGTGTAAAATATATAGTGCTATACACTTGGACGTTCTCCACCAGAACTAGGAATGCAGATAAGCTTACTTGGTTTGTTGATTTGTAGGTTTATTGTTTTTCCTGGATAAAATGTTAAGATGATGATATCAGTAAACTGAAAAATCGAAAAGAAATTTAGAACAGGTATAAATATTTCTTAATATCTACTGTAATGCACAATATGTCTTACTAAGTACATGTAAGTATCACGTTAAACTGAAACTGTTAAACAAATCCCCAGATTGAGAAATTAAAAGTGAAAATAGTTGTAAGTGTAGTAATGGAAGCATTGGTAGGAGATTTGAAGCTGAATAATAATAATAATAAAAAAGATGGAACAAAACACACACAAATGAGTTTGAGGCCTTTAGCAAATAATGTATATGAAAGATTGGACATTTTACTGTGGAATACAATCAGTGATAGAAATAAAAAAACAATATTTAACCCTATTATTTCCTTTTATACTATTGAATTCACCCTTGATAAATTAACCTATGGGCCTGTCCTGGTTTCATCTGGGATAGAGCTAATTTTCTTCCTAGTATCTGTTATGGTGCTGCATTTTGCATTTGGTGTGAGAATAATGCTGATAACATATTAATATTTCAGTTGTTGCAGAGCAGTGCTTACACTAAATCAAAGACTTTTCAGTTTCTCATATCATCCTGCCAGTGAGGAGGCAGGGGGTACACAGGAAGTTGGGAGGGGTCAGAGCCAGGACAGCTGACACAAACTGGCCGAAGGGATATTCCATACCATATGATGTCATGCTGAACAATAAAACTGGAGGGAATTGGCCTGAGGAGCTTCAATTGCTTGTGGTCTGCCTGGGCATCAATTAGTGGGTCATGAGCACTTGCATTGTTTATCACTTGTTTTCTATATTGCAGAATCACAGAATCACAAAATGATTGAGGTAGGAAGGGACGTCTGGAGATCATCTTATCCAACTCACCTGCCAAGCAGTGTCACCTAAAGTGCATTACGTAGGATCACATTCAAATGAGTTTTGAGTATCTCCAGAGAAGGAGACTCCATAGTCTCTCTGGGCAACCTGTTTCAGTGCTCTGTCACCCTCACAGTAAAGAAATACTGTCTCATATTCAGCTGTAACTTCCTGTGCTTCAGTTTGTGCCTGTTACCTCTCATCCTGTCACTGGACACAGCTAAAAAGAGACTGTCCCTGTCCTCTTGACACCCTCCCTTCAGGTATTTATACATATTGGTAAGATCCCCTCTCAGTGTTCTCTTCTCCAAGCTAAACACACAAAGCTCTCTCAGCCTCTACTCATATAACAGATGCTCCAGTCCCCTCAACATTGTAGTAGCTCTCTGCTGGACTTGCTCCAGTGGCTGCATGTCCATCTTGTACTGGGGAGCCCAGAACTGGACACAATACTCCAGGTGTGGCCTCACCAGGGCTGAGAAGAAGGGGAGGATCTGCTAGCAACACACTTCCAAATGCATCCCAGGATACTGTTGGCCTTCTTGGCCACAAAGGCACATTAGTAATGGTTAGCCTGCTGTCCATCAGGACTCCCAGGTCCTTCTCCAGCAACAATGTTTTGCAGCAGATCAGTCCCAGACTGTACTGGTGGATGTGGTTACTCCTTCTTAGGTGAAGGACCCTGCACTTGCCCTTGTTGACCTTCATGAGATTGCTCTCTGACCAACTTTCCAGCCTGTTGAGGTCCTTCTGAATCGCAGCACAGCCCTCTGGGGTATCAGGCATTCTTCCCTGTTTTGTGTCATCCACACACTTGTTGAGGGTGCACTCTATCTCGTCATCCAGGTCACTGATGAATAAGTTGAACTTAAGAAGACTGGACCCAGTACGTACCCCTGGAGGACACTGCTAGCTACAGGCCTCCAATTAGACTCTGAGCTGGTGAGCACAACCCTCTGAGTTCTGCCATCCAGACAGTTCTCAATCCATCTCACTGTCCACTCACCTAGACCACACTTCCTGAGCTTGCCTGTAAGGATATTATGGTAGACAGTGTTAAAAGCCTTGCTGAAGTCAAAGTAGACCACATCCATTCCTCTTCCCTCATCTACCCAGCCAGTCATCCCATCATAGAAGGCTATCAGATTTGTTAAGCATGACTTCCCCTTGGTGAATCCATGTTGACTATTCCTAATCACCTTGTTACCCTCCATATGCGTGGAGATCCCCCCAGGATGAGTTCTTCTATCGCCTTTCTAGGGATTGAGGTGAGGCTGACCTGCCTATAGTTTTCTGGGTCCTCTTTCTTGACCTTATTGATGACTGGTGTCACATTGGCTTTCTTGCATTCAAGCAAAGAAGGCATTCAGTAACTCTGCCTTCTCTGTATCCTTCATTACCAGGGCACCCACACCATTCAGCAGCACACCTACATTTTCCCTAGTCTTCCTCTTGCTACTGATGTATTTGAAGAAGCCCTTCTGGATGTCAAGGACAACAATTCTTCCCTGAATTAGCTTGAATGGCAGCATCTTTTTGTTATTTTCACTTGGTAACTGTTAGAATGGGTTAATGTCCAAGGGGGATTTCTAAGTATGGAAATGATATAAGTAGTGGAGATAAGATAAATTCAATACTATATTTTAAATTTCTGTCTTCCAGTAAGGTCTTACCTATTTTACTCACAACCCAGCTACATATGTTTCCTCCTACATAAAATATCTATTTATTTTACTCTGTTTTAATCATTATAATTAAACACATGAAATAACAACAGCAAACATTTTGATTATGTTTTTGAGATAGTATCTAAATATTATTACAGTGTTCTTAGTAAAATGCATAGCATTTAACTTGACTTCCCAAAAGTGTTAATGTAGTACATATAATTTTTTGAATCTCACTGGAATAACATCTTTATTCTGTGAATATTTGCTGCCATCTGCAGAAAAAATATAAGAAATGTTTCGTTTTTTTTTTTTTTCTCTATAAATAAAATGTTGAACATTTATCACATCCCACCCTCACCCCTGCCCCAAGAAAACTTGCTTATTGTGACTAAATAAGTCTTAACTAAGAGATTCAAATAAATGGCTTCAACTATCAGCTAGAATAAAATCCTGGGAAATCTAATAAGCAGTTAATATGATTTTTTTGTGGGGCGAGAGGAGCAAGGTAGGGGGATTTTTGAGTAATGGTTTAATACATTCTTATAGATCTTTATTCAACTGTTAGTGACAGTTGTTTTTAATTGATGTTTCAAATAAAATTTTATAATATGAAGGTTAGAATTTTCTGTTACAGGAACGATGCACTCTGAAGTTGGAATTTCAAATTTGGCTGGACTAAAATTCTTAACCCTCCAACTTGCAAATTTTAGTAATATGTCTTTGTCACAGTTTGTCATTGAAAAAGACCAGTCTCACAATCATTGTGGACAAGGACTATTGATTTTTTGTCATCTATACCTCTGAGCTTGAGAGAGATGATCTCAGCTAATCTGTTCATATCCTATTTCTAATTCATGTGATTAGTTGTCTTACCCCTTGTCCCAAACCCTATCTGATGAAAAAATATTTTTAATAGAATGCCTACAGATTTTCTAGTGTATAAAATGAGAGAGGGAGCTTTACAGGATTCAGCTGACACTACTTTAATCAAGCAGTAGAATTTCCTACAGACATATTATAAGGGGGCTGATTTGAAACAATACTGAGCACAGTATATATAGACAATTATTGTGGAGACACATAAATATAAGTAAATCGTTCACTGTTGCATCTATGTAGTTCCATTAAAACATTTTTATATATTATACAACGCTTTTTTTTTTCTTCTTTTTTTTTTTTTTTTTCTGAGTACTTAATACTTTTGTTCCCATTTATTTTTGTAAATGCCTACAAAGACTTTCAATTTAGTCAAAAAAAAAAAAAAAAAAGCCAAAAAACCATGAAGCCAATATTTAATGAAATCACATATGTAACAAATCTATTTATTCACTGCCATTCTTACAAAAGCTAATAGACTATTTCATATTTTCTTCAATATAATTTTCACATAATACATAGTCTACTTCACTTTCAGTAATCATCACTCTTTACAAAGACAACTTTTAGGTTATATTTGATTGAAATTCTACATTTTGTACACATTCTATTCTGTACTTGGCACAATCATAAAATAACTCTTTTCAAGCAATACAATATCATGTACAAATCATGTAGGACACATTTGTCATGTGTGTTACTTTATTTATTTATTTATTTTTCTTTTGTTTTCCTATGGCAGAAGGAATCAAAGAATCACATAATCATAGAATGGTTTTACTCTCTAACTCCCCTGTCATGGGACACCTACCACTAGACCAGATTGCTCAAAGCACTATCCAACCTGGCCTTGAACACTTCCAGGAATGCGACATCCACCACTTCTCTGGGCAACTTGTTCCAGTGCCTCACCACTCTCATAGTAAAGATATAATTCCTAATATCTAAGCTAAATCTACCCTCTTTTAGTTTAAAGCCAGTACCTATTACTACACTCCTATCACTACACTCCCTGACAAAGAGTCCCCGTAGGGCCCCTTTATTGTAGGCCCACTTTAAGTACTGGAAGACCAATCTGTGTTAACTCCAGAGCCCCCTCTTCTCTAGGCTGAACAACCCCAACTTTATCAGCCTGTCTTTGTAGGAGAGGGTGTTAACCCCCCTGATCTTCTCTGTGGCCCTCATTTGGGCTTGCTAAGGTCTATCTCCTTCTGTGGGCCCCAGAGCTGAACACAGTACTCCAGGTGGAGTCTCACAAGCACAGAGTAGAGGGAGACAATCATCACCCTCAACCTGCTACTTATGCTTCTTTTGATGCAGCCCACGATGCAGTTGGCTTTCTGGTCTGCAAGCATACATTGTCACATCATACTCAGTATTTTGTCCACCAATATCCCCATGTCCTCTCTGTATGGCTGCTGTTAATCCACTTATCACACAGCCTGTATTCATGTTTGGGATTGCCTCCAACCCAGGTGTTGGACCTTTTACTTGGGTTTGTTGAACTTCATGAAGTTTGCATGAGCCCAGCTCTCAAGCCTGTCAATGTCCCTCTGGATGGCATCCCTTCCCTCCAGCATGCAGACTGCAACACACAGCTTGGTGTCATTGGCAAACATGCTGATGTTGCACTCAATCCCACTGTCTATATCACCACCAAAATGTTAAATAATACTGGTCTCAATACAGATCCCTGAGGGACACCACTCGTTGGTCTCCACCTGGACATCAAGCTGCTGACTGCAACACTTTTGAGTGCAACCATCCAGACAATTCCACAGAGCCATTCATCAAATCCATGTCTCTCCATTTTAGAGACAAGAATGTTGTGCAGGACAGTATCAAACATTTTGCACAGGTCCAGGTGGATCATGTCAGTTACTCTGGAGATGTAGTGTTTTATTTAAATGGAAGCAAGGTTGTGTGTTTCTCTTCCCCCCCCTTCTTTTTTTTTTTTTCCTTTTTTTTTTTTTCCCTTTTCTTTCAGCATGCAGGTTTCTATGTACTTATGTTGAAGAACAGAGTTAGAAGTTGGAAGGAATAATTACATTTCTGATGATTATGATATGTTTTTAATTTTCAAAGGGACTTTGCACTTTTCCTTCTATTAAAACAGTTACATGAAACTGCAATTAATTCCATACATAATATTATTTGAAGATTCTTAATATAATCAGTTCTGTGGCTTGTAAGCTTGCAAAAATTAATTTTATAAGGTAACAATTGCAATATTCAGCAATAGAGTAAGAATTGAATTCAAAGCAGAAATGGACAGAATTAGTCTTATATAGATTTCTGATGTTTTATTATACAGACATTTAAATCCATGTTTTCTACTCAGTACCTCTTATAATTGGGCTATTATGTGTCTAGTGATTGTATCATTTTCAGTCTTTCCTATACACTTAGAAAGCAATTTCTAAGATTTGATGAAAGAAGTTCTTTTTATGATTGTATAAAATGTAATAATATACTTTTGGACAATGTTGTTATGGCTTGCCATTTTATGGTATTTTCTGCTTGCTGTTACAAGCCTTTAGAGGAACTATAAATACTCATCAGGTAATGAAAGTCTGAAGTATGATAACACCTGTGTATTTGTTTCTTTAGGAACTGAACTTCAAATTTTGAGATTTTTTCATTTGTAAGATGCATTTTGAGCAAAAGTTGATGTGTAATTCAGGCTATGCTAAGGACTAACATATGGCCAATTCATCCAGTGCCTTCAACCTTGTGCCTTCAACCTTGTGCCTTCATCTATGGCTGGCAGATTAAGGTTGGTAATATTGCCAATATCAATAATGTGCTTGTTTGCTATTATTTCCTTTAAAATTATTATCATTATTATTTATATATGTATTTATTAGATTGAGAGCTTGTTGTGCTAGGTAGTTTAGCAATGTAAGAGAATTTTTGTCTGGTCCTGAAGAATTTACAATCAAATTTGAGTCTTAGTAAGTAAAAATGGCAAATAATAAGAGTGGAAATCATTTTATTAGGTAAAGTCAGCTGCTCCACAGCTGTGTATTCTGAATCATTTCTGTAAAATAAGTAAATACTTTTCACAAAATCATTATAGAATAAAATAATTTACTGATTGCTGTTGAGCCACTGATTACATGTAGTGACAGCAAGAAAGTGTGAATGTCAGGGAAAGTTTTGAAGTAGTAACTAATAAATAGATTCATATACATATATATATATATATATATTTTTTTTCCCTGTAATCCTGTAATCCTACTCAGTTATTATCATGTCATATATTTATCTATTGTAATCAAAGCCTCAAATCTTTATAATACCATGACATTTTATTTAATGGAAGAATTTGAAAGATATTTTTATAGCTTATGTCAGAAAATCTGGATTCTCAAACTTCTATTGAAAGTGCAATTGCTTTTTTTAATGTTATTTTTATTTTATGTTAAGTGATGCTTTTCATAGTATATGTATTTCTGAACTACAAAGTTCTGGATTATATATATATATTCAATATATATATATATATATATAAGTGTTTATGCTGAAATTAATTTCCACAACCAATATGCCTAGATGAGCATCTTATGTGTGGCTCTGAGGGCTCTGAGGTCACTCAGGATTTTCCTAATAGGGAAGTGAGTGGCAAAAAAGAATAATAATAATAAAAATAAAAATAATAATTAAAAAAAAAAAAAGCATACTATGAGGCCTTACAAAAAGAGACTAATGTAAATTCATCATATTTCTTGCCAAAATACACACATACATTAAACTAACTGTCTAGTAGTCATCTGTCCAAGATGAAGGGGCTTTAGTGTTTAGAATCTAGTTATGTGGAGGTGGAATAGAAAGATATTAAGACTCTCTATGCTTTTCCAGTAGGAATTTTACTTTACCTTTTATATCATGTACACCTTTTTGCAACAAAATATTAGAATAAGCTGTGAAAAAAAAATCTAATTCTCAGGCCCTTTTCATTAACTCCTAAAGAATCAGTACCAAAATCTCAGGGGTCAGTTGAAAGGATATGTATTATGGATACGTTTGACTGTTTTTATAGTATTCAGATTGAAAGGCTAAAAAGAGGTCATTATTCAGAACTTGGTCTTCTTCTTTATTATATTTTTGTGGCATTCCTCTTTTCTGGTAAGAAAAGAGGAATTTTTTCTGGTAAGAAAAGAGGAATATTTTTCTGGTAAATAAAGAATAATTCCTCTGTAATCTTGTTCTTCATGAAGCTGATGTGCAGGTAAGAGTCTGAGGTCATGATTTCAAGTATATTGCATATCTAAATTGTTACAGTCCATTTACTTTGAAAAGTCCTCTGGTCACAGTATACTGTTTAGAAAAAGATTTGAGAAAATACAAAGGAGATTAATAGCTCTTTATTTAATCCTTTTCCCATCTCTCTTCCTCCCTCCTCCTCTGTTAAAAAAAAAGGAAAAAAAAAAAAAAAAAGAAAGGCAGGGCAGAGGAAGGGGGAGGAAATGGTTTGCCAGACTATGGCTATTATATAAAAATCTTTCTGATTGTTTTGACGTGCTGCACTTGTGTTCAGCACAGCTTAATTATTAAATTGTGTGTTGATGCCTCACTCAGAAGCATGAGATGCCAAGGTTTATTTTTAAAGCTGAAATTCTGTTTGGGTGTGCAGCTCATTTCTTTCAATTAATTCAGCTGCACTGTGTGCCTTGCTTTCTGTCATCTGCATTACAATACCAGTGACTTCCTAGCCTGTGTGGGCACCTAGCCAGAGAGACAGAGTAACCCCACTGTCTCCCTGTTCTTTCAGTCCGACTTCTATGGACTACTGCTGTCAGCAGTAAAAATACAATAAATTGAAGGTCTTTCTCTTGCATAAATTCTATGATAGAATTGAGGAGTACTGTAATATTTTACAGGAGACTGAGGCCATCTGTTAACATCCAGCTGGATGGCTTTTGGTCTAAGAAAGTAGGAACACATCTTGTGACTATTTGGGTGTTTTCTTCAGCTGTCTTTCCCATTGCTAATCTTTCAGTAATTACATTCAGTGTCACTAAGCGGTCAGAGCAATTTCCTCTCTCAGGTCAAACCTTAGGGGTTATGCTTTTAATTTATTTAACAAATTACCAACTTGCTCAGTTAAAATAAAGTCCTGTTAAGCCTTACCCAGAGAGAAGGTAAAGAGGAGGAAGATTGGAATGGTGAAGGCATTGCTATTTAAAAAGGTCAAATTTAGGACTCAGATACCATACATCTAAGTAAAGAGCAACAGGAAGGCTAGGAAACATCAAAAGTTAACCTTAGCATGGTATTTCCTGATACCATTTATTCTGTCACTGCAACAGACAGACCATCTATTTTGCAATATATCTCAGATACAGGATACAGTCTTCATAAGGTTCACGCTTCACCCCACATATTTATTTTGCACATCAGAAGTGTTGCCAAAGTTGGTATGAAATACTTGTCTACCTTCATGTAAGTGGAATTGCTACCCTGGTGTTTTGTTTTTGTTTGTTTGTTTGTTTGTTTTATATATATATATATATATATATATATACATATATATATATGTATATATATATATATATATACACACATACATACATACAAACATATGTATGTGTATATATATACACATACATACACACATACAAAGCTTCCTTCAATCACTAATTCCCTGAGACATGTTATATATATACATATATACTTTAGACATATGATCATTATGGTTTATTCCAATTTTATATCCTCTGACTTTTCATCCTGCTTTCATTTAAAAGTATCCCAGCAACTGTAGTGGTATGACTTTAGTGAAGTCTATAAAATGAAACATATGCTTAAATCCTTTGATAGTGGGAAGGGAAGGGAAGGGAAGGGAAGGGAAGGGAAGGGAAGGGAAGGGAAGGGAAGGGAAGGGAAGGGAAGGGAAGGGAAGGGAAGGGAAGGGAAGGGAAGGGAAGGGAAGGGAAGGGAAGGGAAGGGAAGGGAAGGGAAGGGAAGGGAAGGGAAGGGAAGGGAAGGGAAGGGAAGGGAAGGGAAGGGAAGGGAAGGGAAGGGAAGGGAAGGGAAAAAATATCTTGTGTAAGAAAATCTCTCTTTCACACACATGCACACACACATACACAAAAAAAAAATAGATTTAGTCAGTCCAAATGCCAAGTTGTTTTTTTGCTTTGTTTTGTTTTACAAGGTAGATTTAACGTATCTTGTACAATTTACTCACTAGTATTGTATTGGTCAGTAGTGCATATGATAGTACAGTAAAATAGGTAGGCAACAGTATTTGTTCCACCCAAAAGCAGAACCACCATTTACTGTAGAATATGATAGACTTCAGAGAATCTGAAGAATAGGAAGAATAATTTAAAACATTCTTTCCTGCAGTGAAACGTTAGATTAGCAAAGCCTGGGCTATTTCAGCTTCATTTCTTGGGTTTCATTCAAAAGCTAAAACCTAACCTGTAAAGATGTATGGTGATGTAAGATGCATCAAAAGGATTTTTAGTCCTTCTGGACTAACTGCTTATTATCTTATTTCCCAGCAACTGAAGGAGAATGACTTTGATCATTTCATTGGTCTGTGTTCCTGCACTCACTAATTCTATTATTACTGGGGACTATGTAGACTCAGATCTTAACCTCAGTGAGCACCCTTTCCAATTGTATATATGATAGATGTTACATGATATCCATATTCCAAGAAATGGACAGAATGTAATTTAAAGGTTTCTGTAATTTCCAGAAATAGGTTGTGCTTCATATGAATTCTGTAAGAGGCTTCTCATCATTCACCAATGTTCTGTACTTGATCACAGCACTATTGAGTTAAAAAGGTAGAAATGCATTAAGTGGAGTAAATCCAGTTTCACTTATTCTAATTTCTCACTTTATGGTTTACGCAGAGGAAAGAGTCTCAGATATGGAGCTAATAGGTTGGCTGCCAAATTCTATTAAATGAGTCTGCTCATCCACCACCATCTCTTCAATGGAACATAACCACATCAAGAAATGGCATGACTGTCAGAGTAAACATTTTAAAATTTGGAATTAAACTGCTCCATCTGTACTCAGATCTCTTAGCATGAGGCTTTCATAGAATCATATCATAGAACATCTTGGGTTAGAATGGACCTTAAAAATCATCTAGTTCCAACCCCTCTGCCATAGGAATGGGTACCACCCACTAGATAAGGTTGCCCAGGGCTCCATTCAACATGGACTTGAACACCTCCAGGGATAGAGCACCCACAACTTCTTTGGGTAACCTGTTCCAGTGCCTCTAACACATTTTTGCATAGTAACTGCAGCTTGCCAAATTAAACTTTTAGAACATGATATCAAGGTTTCTGTTTGTTAGTTTTATTTCATTGTTTTCAGTAAGTTATCGCATGAGAGCATAACACAGACTTGGGTTGAATGTTATAGAGTGGTTGCACTAGAGGGCTAAATATTATAGAATGTTTGAGTTTAGCATGGTGTCATACATACAATGATTCTTGGACCAAAATAGTAATTACTTTTACCTAGAGAGAACTGTAGTTCTTCCATTCCAGGAGGGTGAAAAAGAGAGAGAGAAAGATGAACGAGGATGAACGTGAATTGAAGAACTGGGGAAACAAGGCTTTGGAAAGAAACAGCCATTTAAACACGTGCAAGTATAAAACCGTCATAATTGAGTTGCTGTTTTTATCCAAAAAGGTTTTCAACACATTCTTTTTCAATTACTTATTTGTGTACCATTTCATACTACCATGTGGAATGCATTTAGAGTTAACTTTCAAAAAAGAACTAAAGCCAATCTTAGAAAAACTTTTTTTTTTTTTTTTAAAAAAAGGAAAGAAAATAAACGAAGGAAAAGAAGGAAAAGAAAGAAAAGAAGGAGAAGAAAGAAATAAGATAAAAGGAGAGAGAGAGAGAGAAGGAGAGAAAGAAGGAGAGAAAGAAGGAAAGAAGGAAAGAAGGAAGGAAGAAAGGAAGGAAGGAAGGAAGGAAGGAAGGAAGGAAGGAAGGAAGGAAGGAAGGAAAGAAAGAAAGAAAGAAAGAAAGAAAGAAAGAAAGAAAGAAAGAAAGAAAGAAAGAAAGAAAGAAAGAAAGAAAGAAAGAAAGAAACTAGCAAATACCTATAATTTAGGTAACCTTTTTTTTGGGCTATATTCTTTTATTGAAACTTTTTGAATACATTCATAGACATTATTAGCAACTCATTCCATTTGTAGGGACAATGTAAACAATAAGATAAGCTCTTAAAAAAAAAAAAAAGACATAAGAATGTTGACAAAATTATACTAATATCCAAGTATATACTACACTTGTACATACTATATTATATATATATTATACCATATCCAAGTATGATAGTAATTATATCATAAGAAATCTTTTTTTCAGATGGCACAAATGGAGGCTGAGTTTTTAGACTTTGCACATAAAATCTTTTTCTTTTAAGAAAATAATGTGTTCAGTGTAAAATAGCAAATCATGTGCAATTTCATTATTTTTTCAAGTTTTGGTCTTTTTTTTTTTTTTTTTCTCTCCACTTTCAGTAAATCTTTTACTCAAAAGAAAAAAAGGACAAATAGCTTACAATTTCTTCTTCCTCCTTTTTAACTGAAATAAAATAAAATGGCTTCTGAAAGATCTACAGATTAGTATATAGTCTCAAACAGGAAAGCCATTTCATGAAAGTCAAACTTAAGTTTGACTGTACATAAAGACAATGAAGACAGGTCAACTCAATAACTGCACAGGAGGTAAATTCTCATTCAGTGATTCCTTCTATGAAAGATAATATCCTGTACAGTTGTTTATTTTGTGGATTCTCAGATACACTCACATCACCTAGACTTAATACTATTTCAGTTTTATTTTTTCCCCTGTTTGTGTCCTGTTTATTTAATAAATGCAATGCTCTCCTCCCCCCACCAATAAAATAAATAAATAAATAAATGCTGGCTTTTTCTAGCTAGACTACTTCAGGAGCTGAACACATGCATCTCAATGAATATTTTGCCTCATTTTCTTATGTTTGTTCATTGGCTAAATACTTCAAGTGATCAGTGTCGTGTACACTTACTGACCTTGCTGCAATGATGTAATTGTATTTAATTTCAGCTAACTGAAGATCAGTTCTACTAATTTTAGTTAAATAAGCATGGTACATGCTATAACAAATAAAGTCAAAATTAAAAGCCCAGAGTTTCATAATTGCAACATGAAGTTCAGTAAATTGGTGACTTTTAAATCTGACTTTGAAATTTGGTAGTAGAAAAAAATTGAACAGAACTATCAGAGATCTTATTTAAGAAACAAACAGACAAAAAAAAAACAAAACAACAAAACAAACAAACAAAAAAACAAAAATAACTTTGTTTTATTAGTGTTATTCAAGTACCTAATGTTTTAGGTGTACGTGTAAAGAACATACTTCAAAGGATTAAAAGAAGTTTCTAGGGCTTTAAGCCCTAAAATCACACATAGTAAGGTACATTTCCTGTCCAAGAAAGTTTAATAACACAGAAGTGGCACATCTACTGAGAAGAACTGTAGAATCCAAGTGATTCTACAGGTCAGGCAACAGGTGAAGACTGGATTTGAATTTTTTGACTTCTGGGCCACTGCCCTAAATGTGTCTCCTTTGCCTTAGAGGTATTTTAGAATTACTTAACTCCTGCCCAGTAAATTGCAGGGAAAATTTTTGAACTTATTGTCAAATATGAGTTAATAGGTGTGAGTTTGATTGAATGTAATACTTTTTCAAATTACCCTTTTGAAATTTAACTTCTGATTATCTCTCCTATTAACTGGATGGCTAAATCCCTAAAGAACAAATTTATGTTTCTCAAATTATATGTAAAATTAAAATAAAATAAAATAAAATAAAATAAAATAAAATAAAATAAAATAAAATAAAATAAAATAAAATAAAATAAAATAAAATAAAATAAAATAAAATAAAATAAATAATCACATTGTCCATTAATTCTGTTGGAGAAAAGGATAGCTTTGTAATAATGTGTCTCCTAGACGGATACTAAAAGGAATGTTATTCCTACCAGTATGTTGTTTCCAGTATCAATTTATGCTGTCATTCTCTCCAAGGCATTATTTGGGAGTCAAAATATAACTCTTTTTATATTGTTATATCTGGAAGACTCTTCTGTGGATATCCTTCCATTTTTATTCTGACATAGAGTAATTTCTTATTTTTCTACTACTTTTTCTTTTCTAAACAGACTGTTTTCTTAAAAAAACACTCAGAAATGAACTTAATTTAAAATTAAGTTAACTCTATCTTGGTTCAGTAAGGTATAGTCATAGGTATATATGTATAGGTGTAGTCATAAATTAATATACAAATATTCATTTAGGAGCCTATGAGATTCTGGATAGATACACAAACATCAAACCAGAAAGGGACCTAGGTTACTCTGTTTAACTAGTCAGAATAAAACATGTTCATCTTTGACTTTTTCCACATCCATCAAAATCCCTGATGACCTGTTCACTGTGTTCATGCAAATTTATTGTGTCTTGTGGCATAATACAAACCACAGAATGTCACGAACCTATTATTGTAGCAAATCCAATTGTCACTTGTTCTTGAAGCTCTACTTCTGTGTATGTAAAGATATAATAGTGTATAAAAGTGTATATAAATATTTAATGTGATTTCAAGAAAAGTTCCAGTTCTGCTTAAATTCCAGTTATAATACATAATTATGTGTGAGAGACCAAGTTCTCCTTTGAGTTTGTGAGATCAGAAATCCTTAGTATTGAATACTCAGCAGGTGTAATGCAACATCGTTTCATTAAATGCAGTGGAAGCAGGGAAATTTGCATAGACTGAGGATGTGTTCCTCAATATTTAATATATTTTCCCAAATGATTCTTCTAATTGCACTCTATGTTCAGCTTTATAGCTATCTGGCAGTTATAGTAGGAGGGTTATCAAATATTTAATTACATTCTGGAGTCACAGCTGTATTTTATTTCAAATCATTCCCAAGTGGTTTAAATCAATTTGTTCAATATTAAAATTTTAAACACCAACAGGACTGACTTTATGGCCAATATCAGTTAGCATAATTCTGTGAAAGTAAGTGCATTATATCACTTCCAAATCCAGTTCTGTTTTGAAAAAGGAGAGCAAAGCAAGCATTTCCTGTCCTAATTATTTGTATTTCTTCCCACAGACACTCGCTGATGTTTATTTTTTAATGTTTCTGTTATTACCAGAATTCATAGTCAAAATCCATCCATTGTATGAGTTTTCAAAGCCATTTTTGGACATGAATGGAAGTTCTATATATTCCTGCTTTCAATGAAAGCAGGAATTAAGAAATTGAAATAATTAAGAAATGATTTCTTACAATTTATTTTCTGTAGACTGTTTTCATTGTATTCAATTCTACTTTTCTTATAAAATATTTCAGTTTCCATAATTTGTTATAACTAATACAATATAAACTTTTATTTGCATATAAAGTGTTTTGGTGTTAAGAGACATTTGCAACCATGAGACTTGAGACTGTCATTGAAGAGTCCGTATCCCTTAAGCAAAATTCTGGAGGCAGAGATGCATTAATAATTGAAAAGGAGATCAGCTAACATTGGTTTTAACAATTTACTTGATAATCAGAAATGTTAATTTATTTACACACATAATTGTTCAAATGGTTATGTTGAAGTGTTTAGTGCTTTGGTGCTTTAGTGTTACTGCAGACTTTCATTGTACACACACAGTGCTTTTATCTACATATAGATATGTATAGATATAAAACTAAGTTTTTCCTGAAGGGTATTTAAAACAATATATATATATTATTTCACAGAAAGTAAAGCCCTGACAAAAAATAGAGCTTTGAGAATAGCTACAAAACCACTAAGAAACTAATTAATTTAATTGTAAAGAAAATTATATCATAATAAACGGTTAAGCTTTCAATACAATCTAGCATTCTGGGATCAGGTCTAGATAGGTTATTTTGGCACTATACAACATTTCACAAGTGAAGTAGCTAAATGCAAATAAAGCAGGTCAGATTTGTTTCATTTTTTTATTGGTCACCATGATTTTCCCTGACAATTTTAAATAATCAAAATCTCTGACAGTCAGAGAAGTATCCTTTATGGGCACATGTATTTCAAGATTTGTTCTTCAAAAGAACTTTTAATTAACAATAGATTCTCACAAGTAATGGCTAATAAGCAAATTACTGTGACCTCATCTGTCATGTCATCTTTTCAAGAGCTCTTGAGGAACAGGGTGGTGAAAAAGGCATTACCTTACTTTTTGCTATTTTGATTATTAGACTGATTCTGTTGCCAGTCTATTTATTATTTAAATTGCACTGGACTTGTAGGATTGAAAGTTGATTAACACAAAGCTATTTTTCAGTGAGACATTCTGGAAACTTCCTGAGAGAACTGCAGACTGCGGATAACTGGGAATAACATTTAAACCTCTGAAAATAATAGAAATTATAATAAAAATGTGGAAACAAACAAACAAACAAAAAAAAACACAACACACACACACAAAAAAAGCTTTTACAGGAATAGTAAACCAAACACTAAAACTATTTCTCACAAAGTTATCTTTGAAAGAATGAACAGGTGTATGAAGAAGTTTTGTACTCAGCAGTTACAGGCTATTCACACTTGCAAAGTGCATTCAGAAATGTTCTTCAGTAGTGTATATTAAAGAAGATTTGGTATATCTGTGCTGCTAATAAAAGAAGTGGCAACAAATCTGATCACCTCATTGTGCTCTTTGTTGACAGTACTTATTTTTGACTCTAATTCAGGCTATCCAAACATTTGTCTTCCTGATAAGTCAGCTTCAATGGTGACAAATGCTAAACTCTGATGACATGAGCTAGTGCTTGTCTTCTAAACTTATGAACAAAATTTGGTGCCTGCCATGCTTATATGAAGCACGAAGAATCAGAAGTGTAAAAGTGAGAAAACTCTTGTGTTGAGATAGTTTAATAGGAAAAAAAAAAAAAAAAAAAAAAACAACTGATGCAAAAACAATTGGTTACCACCAGCTGATTGATACTCAACCACTCCCTAACCAACAGCAACCCTTGGCAAACTCACCTCCTCTCCCTAATTTCATTACTGAGCATGAAATCATGCTATATGACTATGACCCTTTGGTCAGTTTGGGTCATCTATCCCAACCTCTTTTCTACCCACAACCTTCTTGCTTGGCAGGGACTAGACTGAGGAACAGAAAAAGCCTTGATGTTGTGCTCAATGGTTCTATGTTCAGGTGGAAGCCAGTGACGAGCTGTGTCCCTAAGGGGTCTGTCTTGGGACCAGTGCTTTCCAATATCTTCATCTATGACATAGATGATGGGATTGAGTGTATCCTCAGCAAGTTTGCAGATGGCACCAAACTGTGTGGTGTGATTGATACCAAAGAGTTAAGAGATGCCATCCAAAGGGACCTGGACAGGCTGGAGAAGTCAGCTCATGTGAACAGCATGAGGTTCAAGTCCGAGTGCAAGGTGCTGCACCTGGGTTGGGGCAATCACAGACATGAGGACAGACAGGGGGAAGATCTAATTGAGAGCAGCCCTTCAGAGAAGGACTTGGGGATTCTAGTGGATGAAAGGCTTGATGTGAACCAGCAGTGCATGCTTGCAGCACAAAAGGCCAACTGCATCGTGGGCTGCATCAAAATAGGTGTGACCAGCAGGTCGAGGGAGGTGATTGTCCCCCTTGTGAGGCCCCAGTTGGAGTCCTGCAACCAGGTCTGGGGCCCCAGCACAAGAAGGATGTGAACCTGTTAGTGCGAGTCCAGAGGAAGGCTGCAAAGATAATCAGAGTGCTGGAGCACCTCTCCTATGAAGAAAGGCTAAGAAAGCTGGGGCTGTTCAGGCTGAAGAAGAGAAGGCTCTGGGGTGACCTCATTGTGGCCTTTGAATACTTAAAGGGTCTTATAGAAAAAATGGAGAAGGACTGTTTATTTGGGTAGATAATGACAGGACGAGGTGTAATGGTTTTAAATAAAAGACAGGAGATTTAGATTAGAGGTTAGGGGGAAATTCTTCACTCGGAGGGTGGTGAGGGATTGGAACAGGTTGCCCAGAAAGGTTGTTGATGCCGCATCCCTGGAGATGTTCAGGACCATGTTGGATGAGGACCTGAACAACCTCATAGGTGGTGTCCCTGCCTATGCCAGGGGGATTGGAACTAGGTGATTTTTAAGGTCCCTTCCAACACAAGCCATTCTATGATTCAGCTATGATTCAATTAATTTGAGTAATGAGACTTTGCTTTCATTCAAAACTTTATTCTATCCACTAACACTTAACTACCAGTTCCTAATTAGAATTTTCAAAACAAACAAACAAACAAACAAAAAAACACCTCCTCTCTGCATGTTCTGCTACACCCTCTTTTCATCCACTCACAGATGACACTGAAGGGGATGTCTGACTCTAAGCAGCAAGAGTGTTGCTGCTGTTGCAAGGAGGAATATCTTTGTCTTTATGTCTTTGATGCATCTATAATACACTTGTATTATTACTACTTAGAGGTAGTAATGACAAAAGCAAGCTGCAAAGGAATAAGTTACTCCCCTATCTTCAAATGGAAGGCTGTAGAGGGCTGCAGAAGAATGCAAAGAATTACAAAAGAATTGCAGTCTTCTTGAAAAACCTGTCCAAACATCCAAATTATTTAATGGCTGTGAATTAACTGAAACTTCTCAACAAATCTACTTCTAGGAAGTTCAAATCACTTGTAAATCATATTATCAAAGAATCATCTAGGTTGGAAAAGACATTCAAAGTCATCAAGTACAACCATCAACCTGACCTATTGAGTTCCATCACTAAACCACATCCTTACTAACATGTCTCCACATCTCTTAAATACCTCCAGGGATGGGAACTTTACCACTTCCCTGAACAGCCTGTTCCAATGATTGAGAACCCTATCCTCAAATAAATTCCTCCTAATATCCAATCTAGGCCTTGCATAACTTGAGAAAGACCGTTTCCTTGGGTCCTGACGCTTATCATCTAAGAAAAGTGACTGACATTTTCCTCATTGCAACCTCCTTTCAGGTAGTTGTATTGAGCAATAAGGTCTTCCCTCAGCCTTGTTTTCTTCAGACTAAACAACACCAGTTCCCTCAGTCACTCCTCATATGTCTTATTTTCTAGTCCCTTTACCAGCTTTTCTGCTCTGAGCTCATGCTCAAGCAAGTCTATATCCTTTCTGTAGTGAGAATGTTGGTATTCTTCTTATAGTGAAATGTAGTTAGTTTTCTCTACGGTCCAACTTCAGGACAATACATCAGAATGTATTAGATACATCCTTTTTCATCCTAATTTAAGCCATAAAAAGCATTCAAATCTCATTACAAAAATCAGTGACAAAAAATCTTATTTTGAACTGAACACTTCTGCTTAGTATCCTTACTAGTTGTGATAAAACAACCAAAAATTGTCCATTCATTTCAACCATTTGTCCTTTGAAAAAATGTTGTCCGAATGACTATGGTCTCTAGCCCAGAACAGTGTCTTCAAAAATCAGCTTAAGTTTACTGTAACTTTTCTTATTCTGCAAAGAGGTATTCCTTTAATAATAAAATGTGTGTAATTCATGGTATTTTCCCTTAAGCAAGTATAAATCGGATTCATTAAAACGTGTATCTAAATTAAGGTATACCGAAGTAAAATAACTGTTTTTTCATGTTTGACTAGTGGTAGTTACTCTGCCAAATTTCAGGGATTCAGAAATGCAAACTCAGCTCTGGACTCCATAAGTAATGATAATGCAAATATAGGATGCCCATAGAAGAAACAAGCATGAGAGTAAATTTTGTCTTGTGATATTCCAGACTGCCTTTCTGTGTTGTAACAACAGCTTGGTGCTGTTCAGTGCACTTCAGAACTGCCTTAGCTAGTCAGAGACAACTCTGATCAGTGGGATCAAATACACAAAAACAACAAAGGACGAAGAAGCACATCAACCAACACATGTCAGCAGAAATCACTATGCTTTTGTGACCTCAAACAAAACAGTCTCTGTACCAAGAGATTATTTTAATCATGAAACTCTTTCAAACATCCAAAGTGGAAATATGAGACATCCAAAAACTATATAAAAGCTAGAAAATGAAAAAAGAAAAACAAAAAGGATATTTAGTGTTGGTTTTCTTTCTTTTATCATTCCTTCGTTCTTTCAGGGAAATATAAGACTGTTAAACTCATGCTTTTAACAAGTAAGCTAGGAAGCATTGGATCAGCTCAATTTTTCTTTCATTTGCTTAAGCTTTTACATTGTAGTCAGTGTATTGAATGTTCATTAAATAATAATTCAGTTGTATATTATTAAGTATTAAAACCATCAAAACCTTTCATGAGTAGAATTGATTGAAAATAATGATGAAATTGACCTATTTTTGAGATTTTTTTCTGAAGAAAGGAAAGGGAAAATTGTCTACCTTACTCAAGATAGGTTAACTATCTGTTAATATCTGGTTAGATTTCTTTTCCCTTTTCTTAGCATGCTAAGAAAATAAGCTATTCTTATTGTGGAATAATTCTGCTACACAAGTTTTCTGAAGGCAGTCTTAAGAGCTGCTTTTATGGCACTGTGAAGGATAGCTTTAATCTATAAACTCATATCTATTATCTTTAAGTAACAAAGAAAATATGAGTATATTGGTCCAAGAAGACAAAATTATCTGGTAGCCATCCAGTAGCCTAAATTATGTGTTATCCTTACAGATTCAAAACCTTACTTCAAAGCTTTCCAGAGTCAGCAGAAAAACTCCTTTTCTGAAAACTCCCATTCTCTGGGGATATTGCAGCTTGTTAAATACCTAAATGACACATTAAATGATCAAATAAACACTTCATAACCACTCCTTCCTTATAAAGATAGGGGAGGGTTACAATAAAGCATTACTCAGAACCTAAAGAATTTATACTAGCCAAGGTGTTGATTACATTCTTGTTAAGTACTGCTTTGAAACAGTATATTTACCTTATGAAGTATATGAAGTACTTTTTGGACAATGCACTCTGTGTGGCATTACCTCTTTATTTGTAATTTTGCAATAAGTAAATAGATATAGCAAATGCTTTTTTTTTATATATATATAAAACAAAATAAACAACAACAACAAAATGTTTAGTACACGTTGCAAAAGCAAGAACAAGACAAACTAGTTTTGTGCTCCAGTTTTGTCTTCATGAACACAGACATCTGGCTACAGGAATTTCTTCACACATATAAAATGACAATGATTTAGCTAGAAATGTGTGCATGAATGTGTGGGAAGACTGAGCAAATAAAGCTCTAAATGTGCAGGACTAGCCATGACATAAATCTTAGCCAAACTAGGTAAATACAAAAAGAGGGTATTGGATCTGCCAGAGAAGAGAACTGAAATTTGACTGATCACTTTTTCCTGAAGAATCTCTTTTTCTCTAAATATTTTATTTTTCTTGTTGCCAACTTAGTTTACTATGCAATTTCCCAGTCACATGGGGAGGAGTAGAATTAAAGCTCTGCTTCTTCCCACGTTTTTTGTTTGTTTGTTAGTTTGTTTGTTTGTTTTTCTTCCAAAGCTACAACAGATGTTTAACTTCCTTAGTAATTTCTTGTGTCAGTAGCCAGGACTACCACAGTATAACAGAAATACTGTACAAGTTCCTTTCCTGTGTTCAAAGCTGCATCCATCACTACTGAGAAAGCTTGGGCAAGCAGTAAGTACCAATATGAAATTAACTAAAGTCCAGGTATAAATATGGGGTATGTAATAAACAGAGATGGAGAGTACAGTCAGCAGAGAAAAGCATTGGTACCAACACATAACCTTGCAAGGAGCAAGGAGGATGAAGACGAAATTATTCTGTCACTACAATATTTATAATGACCAATGGTCTTGTGAACAGCCTGTGGACAGCCTGCCTGCTCATGCCTGAAAGCACATTAAGGTGTGCACAGTTTGTAAATGCAGTACAAGCTCCAAGGCATACAAAATCACACATATTTTAGGAATGACCTTCAGCCATATCTGCAGGCTTGCTGACTGGACAAACAGTGAATCTGATCTTAAGGGCAGTCAAAGCCAGTATAGTGGGATAAAATATCTCACACTCTAAGTTTATAAAGCACGTCCTTGCTCAGGGCCATATCTAATACAATAGTTAAGAACAATTTATAGTATCTAAGACTATAGTTTGAGACTGATTGGTGTCTAATAAAGACTAACATGACACAAATTAGAGTACTTGAATGCTGGAGTATTTTGATGCAGCTTCCTAGTACATTTTGACAACATGAAAGCATGTTGAAATTCTGGTTAAAACTTTTCCAGGAAAGAAAGCACATGAAGATTTGATTGAGAACTGACAATAAAGCTGGATGTAAATAATTAATGACTTCTGAAGTCTGAATAACATTCTATTTTCACAGTTAGTGAAATTTTAAAATTAGATTTTTCATTTCCCATTCTCTGATACAGATATGAGAGCTGTTTCAACTCTTAATACATTCTGGAAAGACTTGAGCAAGTCTTTTGGTTTCAGGTGGAAAAAATATGAACAGGAGTCACTGATGGTTGACCAAAGATTGCTATAACAAGCTAAAAGGCAACAAGGTAAAAATTTGTCAGGAAAAAAAAAGGTACAAAAAATAAATAAAAATAAAAATAAAAATAAAAATTTAAGGTTAGGTAGTGAAAGAAGATTCACAATGGGACATAGACTACAAAGAAAAATGTTAACTTTAAGGTTATTTCTCCTGTGTCCCAATACCATTAGTTATTTGAATGTTGTCTTTGCTTAAACATAATTGCCTTTTTTTTTTTTTTTTTAATACGGATTTATGTTTGATGTGAAAAATTTGCTTATTTTTAATTGGTCTTCTTTCCCCTAGGTTAATTTGCAATGTGTACTCCTTTCATTCGAAATCAGCAACAAATAAAATCTATCTGAAAGGGCTTTTAGGAGGTAATGGAAATAATATTCTGCAGAACTGAAACTCATTCAGCAATGGAACCATTAAGCTGCTGAACCTCCAGACAATAAGAAGACTTTGAAAATCACTTTGAAATTCAGTAACATAGAAAGGATGCAAGCAGGTGAGAATCTGTTATATAGAACTTGTGTCTATTCTTTTATAGCCCATGTAGGACTATTTCATGAATGTTGATTGCAATACACTGTAACACCATTTTTAGACAGTCACAGAACTGGTAGCCACAACAGTATTTATACTGATGCTTTTAGAACTCCTGCTGATAATCTTTACACTGAAATACACATAATTATACAACTATTTATGTAAAGGGAAAGAACTTAGGGAGGTTTACTTGATGTGATGGTATGTGGCACAATATGGCGTGTAGTATTATAGTAGGATCTGACAGGGTTTTCAGCTTCTCCTGGATATAAATTGGTTCAGAGTCACTCAAATATTTCTGCACTTTCCAGAAATCTGTTTGAAGTGTCATCTCCTACCTTTACTTCTGTCTGAGATCTGTAGCTGAGCTTCATACACCAGACTCAGTAATTGCCTCATTCAAGGTAATGGCAATAGAAAAGTGCTAGGACTTTGTACCTTTGAAATTGTCTCTGTTGGTGATGGAATCAATTAATTTAAACTGCCTTTAGCTATCAAACACTAAGAACACATAATATCACCCACAACTAGAAAAGCTAACCAAGAGATTTCAAAAAACTCTGATGTGGATCTATACACCATAAAAGTGATTGGAAATAATACTTTTATGGAGAAAAGGAAGAATGGTGGGTATCAGTAAAATACAGGTATTTGGGAAAACACAAAGAACTAGAATTGTAATTTATTGCTTAATTAAGCCTACAGTATTTTGCTTGAAGTATTTTCCCAGAAATCTATAGGAAATTGAACGTAGTGTTCAGAAAATTTTTGACTGGATTCAGCTTGCTGCTATGCACCCTACCTATGCTTCTACCTTATGCAGATTTAAGGCAGCAAACAGTATCACAGGTCCTGGTATGATTACTACAGAAAACTAAAAGCTGCAACTCTTAGGGGTCTTGAGGCTTAATAGTGAGAATCCACATAAATGTTTCTTACTGTGATTTTTGGTTATCTTCTACGGAATCATGAGTGTCTGTCTGGAAGCATAAGACCCTGTGGAGGGTTATTATGAAGTACTAGAATATGAAGACGCTGAAATTACATGAAAGTTACTACTATTATCATCAAAATGCTTTAGGAGATATTGTAGTCCTGTAATATAATGAGGTCTCAAGTAAAACTTTCATTATTAAAACTGCTTCCATTCACTTTCATTTCACTTCCATTCGCTGTCTTGTCTCTCCCATCAACTAGCTACTGTTAAGTTTTCAAGGCTGTAAACAAATACAACCTTATTTGGATGTGCAGGGTTTTCTTCACATCAGAGTGAATGCAAGTGGAAGTCCATTCTATCATTTCTATATGTTCAGTTTAGATAGAAGATTAAAAAAAAAAATAATCACATCAAAGCATCACTTTTAAAATTAATGCTAAAATGTAATTTCTCTGTTCAGTTGGTATTGCAATAGACCTTGCTCAGGCTGATTTTCAGGCTATAGAAAGGAAAGTATCTTCATTTTTTTTTTTTTTTTTTTCTAAAAAGATTTCACATATAAGAATGTGCTGTTATTAAAAGTATTTAACACAGTTGTTATGGAGAGTATTAATTACAGAATCAGAGAATGGCTGAGGTTGGAAGGACCTCTGAAGATCATCTAATCCAACCCCCCTGTCTTGAAAATACTGTGACTCCACAGTCTCTCCGGGCAACCTGTCCCAGTGCTCTGTCACCATTACAGTAAAGAAATGCCCTCTCGTATTCAGATGGAACTTCACAGAATCACAGAATCACACAGAATCACAGAATTTTCTAGGTTGGAAGAGACCTCAAGGTCATCGAGTCCAACCTCTGACCTAACGCTAACAGTCCCCACTAAACCATTTCCCTAAGCTCTACATCTAAACGTCTTTTGAAGACTTCCAGGGATGCTGACTCCACCACTTCCCTGGGCAGCCTGTTCCAGTGCCTCACAACCCTTTCAGTGAAGAAGTTCTTCCTAACATCTAACCTAAAACTCCCCTGGTGCAACTTAAGCCCATTCCCCCTCGTCCTGTCACCAGGCACGTGGTGAACAGGCCAACCCCCACCTCGCTACAGCCTCCCTTGAGGTACCTATAAAGAGCGATAAGGTCACCCCTAAGCCTCCTTTTCTCCAGGCTGAACAAGCCCAGCTCCCTCAGCCGCTCCTCGTAGGACTTGTTCTCCAGGCCCCTCACCAGCTTCGTTGCCCTTCTCTGCACCCGCTCAAGCACCTCGATGTCCTTCTTGTAGCGAGGGGCCCAAAACTGAACACAGTACTCGAGGTGCAGCCTCACCAGAGCTGAGTACAGGGGGAAAACTTCCTGTGCTTCAGTTTGTGCCAGTTAAATTACTTGCATCAACTTGGGAGGAATATGTTGGAATATTCATATCAGCAAAGATTAATGGGTCAAATGTATGAAGACACTGAAATCAGTGAAGTTAAACTAGAAACAGCTTTCTTCCAAATTATTATAAGCATAATTTGTTAAGAATACAAAGAAGAATTGCACCAAATACTTTAAGTATGCTTATTTGTGTACACTGACTGGCCAGTCTCCCTGGTACCTGGTACCTGGGACATGAGCATTCGAGGTCCACAGTGCCACTCCATTTGCAGGTTTTCAGACTCCCTTGCACACATGAATGCTCCCATTATTTGTTTTTGACTTTATGGCCCCTCCAGCAGCTAATTTACTGACCCTCCCATCTCTCCAGTATCCAGCACAGAGTTACAGCCTCTTTGATACTTACCTCCCATACTATTTATCCTACTTGCAGATTAGTTCAAGCTGATAATCACTAGTAATCACACATCACATAATCCACATGTATCTATGCAACATCAGGGGAAGTCCCATTGGGGGAGGTCCCAGTTGACTGGCGGCTAGCAAATGTGACGCCCATCTACAAGAAGGGCCGGAGGGCAGACCCGGGAGACTACAGGCCTGTCGGTTTGACCTCAGTACCAGGGAAGCTCATGGAGCAGATCCTCTTGACAGTCATCATGCAGCACTTGCAGGGCAAGCAGGCAATCAGGCCCAGTCAGCATGGGTTTATGAAAGGCAGATCCTGCTTGACGAACCTGATCTCCTTCTATGACAAAGTGACGCGCTGGGTGGACGAGGGAAAGGCTGTGGATGTGGTCTACCTTGACTTCAACAAGGCTTTTGACACCGTCTCCCACAGCATTCTCCTCAAGAAACTGGCTGCTCTTGACTTGGACTGGCGCATGCTTCGTTGGGTTAGAAACTGGCTGGATAGCCGAGCCCAAAGATTTGTGGTGATTGGAGTCAAATCCAGTTGGAGGCCAGTCACTAGTGGCATTCCCCAGGGCTCGGTGCTGGGGCCGGTCCTCTATAATATCTTCATCGATGATCTGGACGAGGGCATCGAGTGCACCCTCAGTAAGTTTGCAGATGACACCAAGTTAGGTGCGTGTGTCGATCTGCTTGAGGGTAGGAAGGCTCTGCAGGAGGATCTGGAGAGGCTGGACCGATGGGCTGAGGTCAACTGCATGAAGTTTAAGAAGGCCAAGTGCCGGGTCCTGCACCTGGGGCGCAATAACCCCAAGCAGAGCTACAGGCTGGGAGATGAGTGGTTGGAAAGCTGCCTGGCAGAGAAGGACCTGGGAGTGATGGTTGATAGTCGGCTGAATATGAGCCAGCAGTGTGCTCAGGTGGCCAAAAAGGCCAACAGCAACCTGGCTTGCATAAGAAACAGTGTGGCCAGCAGGGCTAGGGAGGTGATTGTCCCCCTGTACTCGGCTCTGGTGGGGCTGCATCTCGAGTACTGTGTTCAGTTTTGGGCCCCTCGCTACAAGAAGGACATGGAGGTGCTTGAGCGAGTCCAGAGAAGAGCGACGAAGCTGGTGAGGGGTCTGGAGAATAAGTCCTACAAGGAGCGGCTGAGGGAGCTGGGCTTGTTCAGCCTGGAGAAAAGGAGGCTCAGGGGTGACCTTATTGCTTTTTACAGATACCTTAAAGGAGGCTGTAGTGAGGTGGGGCTTGGTCTGTTCTCCCACGTGCCTGGTGACAGGACGAGGGGGAATGGGCTTAAGTTGCGCCAGGGGAGTTTTAGGCTGGATGTTAGGAAGAACTTCTTTACCGAAAGGGTTGTTAGGCATTGGAACAGGCTGCCCAGGGAAGTGGTGGAGTCAGCATCCCTGGAAGTCTTCAAAAGACGTTTAGATGTAGAGCTTAGGGGTATGGTTTAGTGGGGACTGTTAGTGTTAGGTCAGAGGTTGGACTCGATGATCTTGAGGTATCTTCCAACCTAGAAATTCTGTGATTCTGTAAACATGCCCACTTTCATCTCTCTGGTCACTGCCAGCGCAAGCACACAGGCCCCAGTGGAGTGTGGTCCTCCTTTCAGCTGCTGGCACTAAGATGCCCATATGAACCCATGCACATAGAATGAAGAAAGAGCTATAACAGGATTTTGATGAGACAGGATGGATTGCATTGATCAGACATGAGACATGGTCAGACAAGTTTACTGATGAGCAAAATGTATACATGTGGCCAGCCCCCTTAATTCCCACAAACTTTTATTTTTCCAAACGTATTCCTCCCCAAATCACCTGTGTCTATCCCTTTTCTCACACATAAACATCCTGTAATAAATTCTGACCAATCCTCAAGTCCCCCTCTCTTTCCCCTATTGCATAATATGTCCCCTAGTCAGCAAGGTGATCCAGAGATTCTTCCCCACCGACTGACAGTGATGAGTGACTCGTGGGGCTGAAGCTCCTATAGGACAGCTGTGGGAAGGCCAATGCAGGGGTTCATTTATCTGTCTGGCTTATTGGAGTTTTTCCACCTGTCTTCTTTCCCTGTACTTTGTGTCTGGGGGGAGACAAGCTTTTTATCACATAAACTAACATTTCAGTGGGGTACATGAACAGTATTGATGAGTGTATATTGCATAAGGCTAATTAACCTGTTCCAACTTTTACTAGCTTAATAACAGTAATAATATGTGTCAGCTTTTCATATATATTTTTTACTCTGTACAATTTAGGAATGTTTGTTGTTTATTGTATGTATTTGTGGTGGTTTTGCGCGGGTGGGCAGCCAACATCCACCACAACCACTCTCTCACTCCCCCTCCTCAAAGGGGAAGAGTGAGAAGATACAATGCAAGGGTTCAAGGGTTGAGATAAGGACAAGGAGATCACTCAATAATTATAATGATGGGCAAAACAGACTCAGAGTAGGGAGATTTATTGTTTATTACTAGCAAGCTAGAGAAGTGAGAAACAAAGGAAAGAAACCAAAACCACCTTCCCTTCATCCACCCTCTTCCACCTCCTCCCCCTGAGCGACACAGAGGAACAGGGGAATGGGGGCTGTGGTCAGTCTATAGAACTTTGTCTCCCCTGGTCCTTCATGGTCACTCTTGTCCCCTGCTCCAACGTGGGGTCCCTCCCTCCCATGGGATGCCGTCCTTCCCAAACTGATCCTACATGGGCTTCCCACAGGCAGCAGCTCTTCAAGAACTGCTCCAATAGGGTCTGTACCACAGGGTCCATCCGTCAGGAGCAAACTGCTCCAGCATGAGTCCCCCACAGGCAGCTACTCCCCCCAGGCCCCCTGCTCCTGCGTGGGCTACTCTCCCCAGGCTGCAGCTCCAGCCTGGGGCATGCTCTGGCAAGGGGGCCCTCCACAGGCTGCAGCCCTCTTCAGTGCAGCTCCACCTGCTCCACTGGGGGCTCATCCATGGGCTGCAGCATAGAGATCTATTCCACTGTGGTACACCATGGGCGGCAAGGAGACAACCTGCTTTACCAAGGTCCTCACCACATGCTGCAGGGAACTTCATCTCTGGTGGCTGGAGCACCCCCTCCTCCTCCTTCTGCACTGACCATGGTGTCTGCAGGGCTGTTTATCACTCTCTTCCAACCGCTGTTGAGCAGCATTTTTTTTTTCCTCTTAAATACAATCTCACAGAGGTGCAAACAACATCACTTATTGGTCTGGCTCTGGCCAGTGGCAGGGCCCTTATCTAACATGGGACAGCTTCTGCATTCTTCATGCAGAAAACACTCCTGCAGCCCCCTGCTACCAAAACTTTGCCA